>NW_016107493.1:1251910-1254354 GCF_001604975.1 Cebus imitator | reverse complement strand
CCTTCCTTCCTTCCTCCTTTCCTGCCTGCCTGCCTGCCTTCCCTCTCTCCCTCCTCTCTCCTCTCTCCTCTCTGTCTGGCTGTCTCTCTCTCTCTCTCTCTCTCTCTCTCTCTCTCTTCCCCCCACCCCACCACTTATTGGAGTCTTGCTCTGTGTCCAGCCTGGAGTGCAGTGGTGTAATCATGGATCACTGCAGCATCAAACTCCTGGGCTCAAGCAACCCTCCCCACCTCAGCCTCCTGAGTAGCTGGAATTACAGGCATGTGTTACAAACCCTGTTAATTTTTCTTTGCAGAGATAGGGTCTCATTGAGTTGCCCAGGCTGGTTTGGAACCCCTGGCCTCAAGTGATTCTTTCACCTCAGACTCCTAAAGTGCTGGGATTACACGTGTGAGCCACTGTGACTGGCCCTAATGTTCATTTCTTTATAGGTAATTCTGAGCATATGATTTCATTTTCTTTGGCCTCACTTATCATTTTTAAAAATAATTATACTTCTATCCATGAATTGTTTAGTTTTAAATGACTAGTAAAAATGAAAAAGCCACTAGGAAAACATAGATAAACACTGCCTTTAAGGAGACATCAGTCTTTAGAATTTTAGATTAACCTTGAGTGTAGCTGGATTCAACAATCTTAGTATAGCTAATTGGTCAATACACTTTAACAGCCTACTGCTCTTCCTCTAGGCAAAATGAGTTATCAAAAATGCACAGAAAATAACTAAACAAGAAACAGCCACTAGAAGTAAGATGAGTTAAATATATACACATAAGAGAAGTTACATGACTTTCAAATCAGAAAAGCAGAAATAAAAATCCTTAGTTTGCCACTAAATATCTATGCTCTTGGAAAAGATACCAAAGCAACCTGTGTCTCAGTATCCACATCGGTGAAATGAAAATAATAGTAGCTAATTTTCAGGATTGTTTTGCATTTTAAATCAAGGAATCTGTAAGATGTTACATAGAAACGTCATAGATACTCAGTGAATGTTAATGATGATGATTATTATTCATATTTATGATACTGGGCAATTAGTGTGCACAGTACACCATTCTCCCTAGCCAATGACATTTTGATGAAACAAAAATATCAGTATCTTGAGTGTTAGTTGAAACTCATTTAGAAACAAAATACAATGAAAAGGTATATGAGACCTTTGGGAAATAAATCTCAGACATTTGTTTTTATTAGGACAACATTCTGGGACGTGCAATAGAAGGGAATGGTAGGTTCTGGGGTTTGTTTTAACCTTGCTTTTTTGTTGAGAACAACAGGTAACAGTCATGGTGCATGGTGTGCATATGATGTGGCTTCTCTTCCTGCAGTGATTGGGCCGAGGCTAGCTGTGACACTCAGATGTTAGCAATTTGGGGTCACATTTGAACTGGTGACTCAGAGGCCAACTGTTCTATAGTCTACCATTTCCTTTAGTCTGTTCCTGTGTCACAGCTTTATTTTCTTAAATAGAGAAAGCTAGCCTTATGGGAGCCATTTTAAATGAATAAAATGTAGTGTTCTTTATAGCATATTCTATATTAAGTAACACGATCTGGCAGTTTTCTGGTTGGCCTAAATAATTATGACCATTTCTGGTTTTCAAGGAGTTACAATAGGGGTTAATATGTTTATCACAAAGTGAAACTTGACAGAAATCAGTTACTCTTAGATTCCCAAGGCCTCTCAGGATCTTGCAGGACCAAATTTAAAACTATGAATAATCTTGTAAATGTGTAGAAAGATCAGAGAGTTCAAACATCGAGTTGATAAGCTACCAGCTAAATCACCTTTTATAAATTTTAGAATTGGCATAGGGATGTACAGTCCTAACTAGCAAACAACAATGCAACAACAATAAAGCTATAAACAAACACACAAAAAGGGTGGGGTGAAGAAATGGATGAGTATATAATTCTACCATAAATCTGGCTCCTATTCCATGACAGCTACTGGGATGAGTGCTTTTTTATGTTTTCTCATTCAATCTTCAGTACAATCATGAAAGCAGATATTATAACCACACTGGTGAGACTCAAATGCTGGCAGCGTCCACCATTTGAGATGCAGTAGGCATCTAGTGAATAACAATAAACATGCAGTCCTCTCTTCTATTAAAATTCTCTTCCCCTACCCCCCAAAATCATAAGTAATGCTTTTTTCAAGATAGCTACTTCTGCAATGAGGATGATAGTTTGGAATTTATTAGTGGGGTTTTTCTCTTTCTTCTTTCCTAACCTAGCACATTACTTTCTTCCTGACTGTCCTGAGACCTCCACTTGCATAAGAACGTTGGAGGAGAAAAAGATTTGTCCCAGAACACAGTGCAAAAAACAAAACAAAACAAAACACCTCTAGCTTCTGATATTTAAGATATTACATTGCAAGACAATACCTTAGAAACCCAGTTGCCTTAAAAGAGCCTTTTTTTTTTTTTTTTTTTT
>NW_016107493.1:1197834-1250676 GCF_001604975.1 Cebus imitator | reverse complement strand
AAAAGAAAAAGAAAGAAAGAAAGAAGAGAAAAGAAAAGAAAAGAAAGGGAAAGAAAAGAAATTCCTAATGATTAAGCTTGAGAATAACAATTTTGTTCTTCAGCCCAACAGATGTGAGCTCAGAAGGTTTACTTGCAGATGAAAGAAAGGATTGACATTTCCTCAGCCGTTCATACCTTAGCACGAGTTAAAGTTTGACACTATGATACCCATCTGTAAAAATTGTCCTTAAAAATGAATGCTTAATGTTTTGTTAACTTATCATTGCAGGGTTTGCAGTCCCTCTTCCAGCTTGTTTCCCAGGTCACTCCCAGTTCCTGGGTATCCCAGGGAGGGTCGTTTTATAGGTACTCGCAAATAAGTCTCATCAGAAGTGGTCCCACTGTGTCTTTTCTCTTCTTCTGCTCTGTATCCTTAAATGTTGGGTTCTTAACCCCAGCTAAACATTAGGGTCACCTAGGGAACTGGAAAAGCAGTACCCACGCTGGGGGATACTCTGAGTTAATGAGTCTGGGTGAGGCTGCAGGCGTAGATATGTCTTAAGAGATCCCCAGGTGATTTTTAGGTGCAGTCCAAGTTGAAAACCACTGCCTTTGTGTGCTGTGCTGAGGCATCCAGCCCCAGGGAAGCTGTGTAAATGTTCCTTACTGTTGACAACAGGCTGACAGCCGGCCCAGCAATGTGTCTTTCCTCGGCATTATTGCTACTTCTGCCAAATACTGCCCCTTCCCTTGGCGCAGCCACTTCACACTGGCGCTTCTGTTTGCTGCAGTAATGCTGCTGATGTGCCAGCCCTTGAGGGACCTAAATTGTGCTTCACCGTATAGTAAGAGGTTGAGCCAGGATTCAAACTGCTAACACTAACTTTATTACTGGCGGTCTCTACAGAAGGAAAAACAAGCACAATTTAAGAGAAAAGACTCAAATCAGTTTATGTTTTCAGTGAGTATGAAGATTAGAAATGGGCCAAACATGAGAGGAGAGAACCACTTAACTACAGTGATCATTCTCCCCTCCTAAGTCTGTGTCTGAAGGGGATACCGCATAACCCAGGACTCAACTAAAGGACCACTCTGGACCATTGTGGTATTTAGTGGGAGAACATTTATTCAACAAACTGCAAATAATAACAACTTGTAGGTGTAAAGCTTTTAGCTAGGAGCCCAAAATAAAATAAGTAAGACACACAACTTCCTGCTTTCAGGAAACTCATGTTTATTTGTTTTGTTTGTTTATATTTTCCAATTTTATGAACAATTTTGAAATTATTTAGTCAACGTGTACATTTGAAACATTTTCATTTATTTGTATGGGAACATCTAATAGCATACACTTGCACTTGTTCTCAATGAGTTCAAAGTAGTTGCCTTACTTACAAATATTCTTCAAAATAAGAACATTATGACATACCCTAAAAATAAATGAATGCTGCTAGCAAGTGGTATATTACTTGGTCCCACACTTCTGGAAGTTCTGGGAGCTGATCACGTGATTTAGGTCAAACCTTCAATAACCTCATAAAAGAATTCAGTCCACAAACTGTTTACAGCTTTATTGAAGGAACTTAACCTTTTTTCTTTTATAAAATAGGTAAGAATTCTGAGAGGGAAAAGAACTGAATAGAGCAGCGAATGGGAAAAGTCAACACATATAAAGTATTGTAATAAATGTTGTTTTCCAATGGAAAAGAATCTAAGACAATTTCATAAGTTATTCATGAAAGTGGAGTATCGAGGTCTGTGTCCTATTAAGAACTCATGATCACTTCAACTATCTTGCTCTAAGCCATACAAATCAACCAAATTCAGCATGTGAAAAAAAAAGCTGTTATGGGAACACTAGTCTACCCTGAAGTTAGCCATGCCCTCATAACAATAGCTGACTGATCTGGAACTGGAAAAAAGCCATGGGTGGGGCACCCACTGATAGATTTTACAAGATGCTATACATATTGGAAACTTGGTAATAAAAGTATATAAAATTTTAATCTTCAACTTTTCCTTTAAAAAGGATGATAAAGTAAATAGAGAAGTGATATAAAAATGTATTTTTAACAGTGTCAGGAAAGCAATGGGTTTCAAGTTCAAGACAGCTCTTTTAAAGATATTTTAAAACCAAAAACAAACAAGAAAGATCTTGTCAAATATTACCATTCACCTCTCTGTCACTAAATACATGGTCTATTGCTAAGACTGCTAATACGTCATTTACAATAAGCATGAGTCTATTGATTTCCTATTTTGTAACTTCCATTTAAGTTTGCACAGATATCTGTAATTCCAAATAATCAGGTATCTTTACTTCTCAGTGTTACTTAGCTAATTTTATTTAATAGTTATATTTGTAGTGGGGATTCACTGGCTGCAGAGAGAATTGAGATGAAACTTTTAAGAAAGTTTTATTTAATAAAATTGCTATCAAAGTAGGAGTTACTTGTCATTAACATTTTGATAATAACCACTTAATTAGGTTATAAAGGCTTTGTGCATATTCTTTATGATGAGGCTGATAGGGGACAATCTGCTTTCACACTAGTTGAGGAAGTTGTGTCATGTGCCATTTGTAAAAAGAACCATATAGTAGAGCCAAATTTCTATTATGAGCTAACTGTAAGTAATCTTCACATTGTATTTGTACACCATAGTTCTCATGATGGTAATATAACTCATATAGTAGGCACTCACTTCATGTGCAAGTTGAATTGTTTAAAGCAGTCTGGATGGAACATGCCCCTTGCTCTGGAACATGCTCTGCTTAGCTATGGCAAGTTCTGCAATGATACCAGGAAATCTACTGGCATGCTGACTCTTCCCCTGGAAACATTAAAGCTGTTTCTTCCAAGCCAGCTTGTGCAGCTTCAGATGGCTGTATAATAGCATTTGCATGGGATAGCCATAGTTCAAACTCAGAAGACCCTTGAGGAGATTCTAATTTTTGGAAGAACCAAGTGAAGACAATGTCTATTTATAGCCTGCCTACTTTGTCCCACAGTCCACAGTAACAGCTAGGAAAAGCAATGGCAGAAAGAACTTAGTACCATCATTCTGTGAATTTTCTTCAAGATCCAGAGGGGTGAAATTGGGTGTTTTATCTAGGTTCAACTCCATAGATCAACATACATCAGTTGTTATGACACTGAACAGAAAATTCAAATACAGTAAAGCGTGTGTAGGTATGACCTCAGTTAGAGTAAGTGTCCTTTCTCCTTCCTACTTTAATTCACCTTCTTCTGAATAATTTGCTAACCTCAAGAGGACACATTTTGTATTATTTTCATTCATCCAATTCTCAGAGTATGAAATATATCCCCCTTTTTTTGTTCTTGGTTATTAATGCATAAAATTGAATGTCCAGCATAAGAAGTAGTAGCTATGGTTTCCCCTTGTGAGAAGGTCCTGAAATTATAAGTTTAAAAAAGTCTGAGAATCTAAAAGAGAGTTAAGAGTACTATTCCAACTTCATCTTCAATAGGAAGTATGAGAAAGAGTGAGCCATCATTTTCTGACACATTTTAAACTTTCATTTTTTCTCTTGATCCATTGCATTATTTCTAAAGCTGTGGGTAAAAAAAGGTAAAAATTTAGTGAGTATAATAATTTGTTGTACACTGACAGGAATGGGTGAAGAAAAAAAAAACAAAAGAAATAGTTTGGGTCTGAGAATAACAAATATGTACATACTTTATAAAATTATCTCAAAAACAGCTAATTGGAAAGAATAGACTAAAAATTTAAGCATTTTTAAAAAATAGTCTGATTGAAAATCTGAGGAGAGGAGACTCAAAGTGCATAAACCACTGGATTAGACAGAAAAGTCAAGAGATCACACCACTAATCACAAACTCATTCTGATTGGATCAGAAGCTTCCAAGGGTGCCTTTGTTGCACTAATTATCTCCCTGTGATTACTTAGGTGTGTTTCTTTGTTCCTGTGTTTGTTTAAGACTGCAGTCTTACGTCACATCCTGTTATCAATCTTTGTCATAGCTCATAATAGTCACGGTGGGGAATTTGGTTTATGAAACAAGGCCTTAATCCTAATTAGCAATCAGGTAAGTGAAGCTACCTTTGGGTTTAAAATGCTGTGTATCAATATATCATCAACCAAACTCTACTTATTATCTAGCGATCAAGAATAGCATATAATTGAATACTTTTCCACCTTTTGCAAAGGCATTGGAATTTGGGGACTATTTGCCAATAGACCTAAATGCTGAAAGGGTATCTTCACAGTTTGAATAGTTTAAGAGCTGTGGTAAATTCACTTTAATGAGTGTCATCAAGCCTTTAAGTGGAGAGAACGTTTATAAAGGTTAGTGAATCCAAATCAGTGATTTTTAGAAGTGGAAAAAATTATTGCATGTCATATCTGGGAACAGTGAAGTGTTTGTGAGATTGTTAAGCAACTCACATTACAGACACATACCAGGATTTTGATTCAGTAGATCAGCAATCTCTATTCTGAGTTAATTTAAATCCCTATGAATTTATGATCAGGAACATCATTCATTTATTCATGCATTCATTCATTCAGCAGTCATTTTTGAAAAGCCCGTGGTGTGTAAGGCACTTTACTTAGGGTGGAGAATTCAGAAAAAAAAGAGATAAGACATCTTCACATTCAAGAAACTCATCATTCTCATGACCCATGACTTGAATATTGTTAAGTAACACTATACATTTGAAGTATATCTATTTTGATAAGAAATGGGATTGGGGAGGGAGATGGGTACATTTGCTACAGTGAATTTTTTTAAATGCCAACAATAGGGGAAGCTGCTTCCTCCAGCAGGCTTCATTGATCTCGTTTAATAACTATTCCTTTGTTTACACAGTTCCCCCCTTCTCCTTTGTTGGCTTTTGGAAAATACAGAGATGAACATTGTTCTCTCAGCTGTGTATTTCAGCTTCCCCTAGTCCCACCTTTTTGTCTCTTTAAAAATATGCTCTATTTCACTTTGAAAGCAGAGATGCTGAAGGAGTTAGAGAAGTGACATGAAAAGCTTTTAAGGAAAGAAATTTCAAAAATGTATTGGCAGCAATGACACTTACCTACTTTACCTTGACAAAACAAAATAAAACAAAACCCCAAAACAACCACAAAAAATCATGCCAACATTCCGTAAAGCAGTTAGCTCTCTGATCAACAATACAGAATTGATGACAGTCCCCAATAGCAGCGGAAACTGCTTATGTCTCTGAGTAGCAGACCTGTGCCAGGTAACCCTGACCACTCTGCTACAACAGAAGCAGCATGGAAAAAAAAAACAAGTTTCCCCCCAGCCCTTCACATTGAGATTGACCACCTTAAGTGCTTTACCCTCAGAGTAACAGAGCTTGAACTGTCTTTTCATGAAGTATCCAAATTATTAAGATAGTAGAGAAACGCCACTTCAGAAGTGTAAATCAGCTTTCTAAGGTTGTTATTGTAGTAAGGTTTATGTGCTCTTCAGCATTAAGGCATCATATCAAGGTAGGCACTGAAGAGATCGATGGAATGGACAATAATCATACACCAGCTGCCTTAGATACAGCTGAGGCCAGGTGCAACAAGGTAATTTGAGTATTCTGTGACTTAATTGGGCAAAAAGCTATACAATTATTTTTAATTTATTAAGAAGATATGGATGATTAAATATAAACCAATTTCTACTCTGCATATGTAATCAGAAGTATATTTAATATTTAGCTAAATATTAGTAGACCTAGGAACAATGGGATTCTGTTGCTGTATAATTCTCACCTGTTAGTGTACAAATAATAAGTCCCTGTATTTTACTCAGATGGAAAAAAAGAGTAAAAGAAGATAACAGGTATATTTAGAATTTTTCTTTTTTATAAAAAGAAACAGTAACTTCCAAGGTATTGTTTGGTGTTCACCTGAATAGAGCTAGTTTTAGTTCTCATTTTCTAATACTCAACATTGAATAACTTGTTCTTAATAAAAGTAAAATATCATTTTTATATAAGATTAACTCTGATGCACATGCTTCTACATAGTATAAAGCATAATTAATGATTTGTTTGCTGTGAACATACAATAAAGAAAAAATATAATTTAAAATAGTTATAAGATCCTTGATTTTAGATTCTTGAGCCCACAGCCTTTAAAGAGTAGTGCCAATTTTCACAAAAGAGAGCTTGAAATTATAAGAACACAATTAATTTTAATTTACTTTAAAAATCTACATATTTAAATATATACATATGTATTTTCCAAAGATCATTTTTTAGGAAGAAGGAGAACACATAGGAACGGAAGGGAAACAAACTCCTATTAAATGTCTAGTACAAGTTTATTTTTTATCCTCATGGCAATCCTGGGATGGTGGTTTTATTATCTCTGCTTTAACAGAGGGAGGACTTGAATCTTGGAGAGTTTAAGTAATGTGCTCAGGATTTTAAGGTAAGTTGTAGGGCAAACAATCATTCTCCACAGAGAGTCAACCAAAGTTTTCCACTGTACCTACCTCTAAAGCTCTGATGGGACATTACAGCATAAAAGAACAAGTTTTTATTTTTGTTTGTTTGGTGGAAGGATATACGACTAGAGGGCTCATGATACTTCAGGTTCAGTGTCTAGAGACCTAAATCAATCAGTTTATTTTCTTCCCTAGCATGTGAGTAACCAGAGATGTCAGTAGGAGAAAATTCCATCTTTCTTGTCAATCCTGTTCTAATAATTAGAGCAATCACTCCAACTCATGTAATTGATTTGATATTAGGAATGATTCATTTAAATTGTGTAATGTCAACATAGACTCTAAATTTCAAACTATATGTTATCTTAATAACTAGTGTCAGAGAAGCTGTATCGTTCTTCAAACTATAGTATTTTTTCTTCTTTTAAAATGTGATTTTCACAATGGTTTTTATTGGCTTAGTGGGAAGACTGCCATCTACTGAATCAACAATACCTTTTCATATACCACCTGAATGACTCTCAAAATTAATACTATATAAAATGAAAGTCATATATATAATATATACACACACATACACGTAAATATATACGTGTGTGTATGTATATATATATATGTGTGTGTGCAATGTTTGTGGACTTAACTACCCATGAAAATGAAATCAAGTGAGTAATCAATTTTATACACACATAAATATATAAATGTACACATATACACACACGTATATAATCAATATACGTGTGTGTATATGTATGTGTATTATGATGTTCATTGTCATTTTTCTTTGCATGTTTACCTGTGACTCTCTCTTAGGCCCCAGATATGCAGAAAATATGTTCTTTAGATTTTCAGATATTTTGCTAAATAAATCTCATTTGCATAGACTTATTCACTGGAAGTAATTTCTAAATGTGAACCTAAATCTCTGCTTTTGGTCAGGTTGTGTAGTTTTGCACTATTTGATGATCTAAAACATTTTTTTAAATTCTTTTCTTTGCTTGATCTCTTCCTCCTATCTCTGCTGCCATCTCACATTTCTCTCATAAGCCCAGAGAAGGAAAGTAGAACTTTTTGAGGAGATTTTTTACAACTTTTATAATTACTTCAATTTCGTTGTGAACATAGGCCTGATTATCTAAAAAAGTCTGTGCTGTTAAGTTGATAATAATATGAAAGGATGATTATTCAGGACAGTCTATGTCCTTCAGACACATGATTATCCAGTCAAAAGAAAACTTTACTATTTCAGCCTAATTGTAATTAGTAACCAAGTCACTAATCATGTGGCATTTTTGTGGAATATATGTGTGCCCATTTTTTCTCTCTTCTTCTCAGAGACAAACAGCTCAGGGAATCAGTAGGCAAGCAGCATATTCACTCCTTTTAGTGAATATTCCTTTTGTTTGTTTTTCATTTCTGAAGTATGTCATTTATTAGGAGGAGATGAGTTTGCTCTGAGGCCTTCATTCGGAGAAGTTGTCAAAAAGACTTATTTTCTTTTCCTTATCCCAGGATAACAGTAAGGAGACAGGTGGGTTTGGTATGGAAAATATTCTCTTTATTTGATTCTATAGATATTACGTTTCTATCTCTTGGTATCACTAGAAAAATTCCATAAAGTTAAAAATATCTGTATGGGGGGGCACATTAAATAAATGACTGGGTCACCAAAATCTACCTTTTAACATAAGAGTCACTGTAATCATAATAAGACATAGTATTAAAACTTAAAATTTCTAAGAAAAATAAAAGACATAAAAAATCTATAGTATTCCTTCATTCTAATTAGTTTCAATATGTTTATAGTATGTGATAACTAATATTATGATACATAATGATAATACATAATAACTGATACATAGCATGCATAACAAAATTGATTATTCACTTGATTTTATTTTCATGGGTAGCTAAGTCCATAAACATTGCAGAGAGAAGCCAATGCTAAAATATTTACACCTGTAAAATTTTGTGGCTGCATAACAATTTTAGTAAAGCTCCTATTTGTATTGCTTTAGTTACAAAGGGTACTTATGTTGTAGCTTCCCAGAAATCCCCCAGACTTTCTCATATATACCTTTACAATTATAGTTTCCCATCAAAAGTTCAAAATGGGAGAGGAAAAAATAATTGCATTCCTATTCACAGACTTGTTGGAAACCAAGATGTAAAAATAGATAAGATACAAATTATTCCAAAGTAAAGCTATTTTCATTGGGAAAGATGAGACATTTTCCAGGGAAAAAATAGAAAATATAAATTTGATATGGTTGAAAGAAACATTTTAAAGTTGTTGAATTTTTAAACATGATTCTGCCAAACAAATATGTTGCCCCAACTATTTAAGTATTTAAACACTCTTAGAATGTCTGACATACCTAGGATTATCGCATAATTGAAAGAATGACAGAGAATCTAGAACAGAAATATGTAAATATATTCTGTTAAAATATCTGATTGTTAGTTGTTGTTTTTCTTTCATCTGTAAAATACAGAACTTGGAAGATTTAGTCCTTAAGGTCATGTTCAGGTCTCTTATTCTATGATTCCATGTAATATCTTGAAATCACAATAAACTTCATCTTTATCTTCAATAGCATTATACTTCTGTTCCTATCCACCTACTTTTAAATAGAATACTCACTGCCCTTTCTAGCAGCTCAGTTCTCCAGTGTTAGTCCTTCAATAAATAGAAAGTGTTAGTCCCCTGACAAACAGAAAGCCAGTGAGTGTTTGTGTATGTTTTTTACCTTTGAGAAATGAATGCCACAAAAAAAGGGAAGAAAGAAAAAACTAGAAGTCTACAAGTAGAAACACAAGATCAGAAATTTGTCTCTTTGAAAAAATGTTCTCTCTTTATCCTGAGCTTTCATCTGCTATTGGATTGTTCTTTCGGTTTTTCTAAGGGGTTTTATTTTCTTTGTTCTTTTCCATGTGCCTTTGTTCTCTATTTACTGCCCTTTTATAGCACAAGAGTTAGACTTGCAATTATTTTAGCTCTTCCAACATACGTTTGACTTTCACCGCCAACGTTCGTTCTTACCATCGCTTGTGTCAGCTTTGCCTTCGTGCCCCCATGAGCTGGTCTTGTTTGTGGGACTTGTGGTGTGGGGACAATCGAGGGACCCACCGTGTGAAGAGGAATGGAGGTGTAATTTTCTTGTGGTTTGAGTATAGGACTGGACATTAGAAAATGTGCATGTTTCAACTCAGTTCTGCCAGGTAAATAATTTGTCAAACTATAGTTTAAATTTTATGCAAATATTCTTTTTCTCTCTTTATTGTAAACAGCTATAAATGTTCTGCTAACATGTCTTAGTAGGGAGTTAATACTAGTTTATTCTACCAAATTCACCAGTTTTCTTGATGCCTCCTAAATTCTATTTGGGGACTAAAGTTACTGTGAAGAGTGACTTGGCAGTGGTGGGGAAGCTGGTCATAGTTGGTGTCAATTATTCTACCTAAAATTATGGAAATATAACTCTGGGGCATTGCTTTTCCAATGGAATTTGTGCAGTAACAATAGGTTAACTCAATCTTGATTAAATCTAGTCCTGGTAACCATATAAACTAAGAAGACATGTTTAAACAAATTATCTAAGTCCTAACCAGGCTTCATAGTAATGCTAGGATTAAAATATAAAGGAAATATGGCCCTTTTGTTTCTTTGGACTATAATGGGGGAGAAAGTTTGATGGAGATATTAATGAGCTTAGCTTTCTGAACCTAGTTCACAAGCAGTGTTTGAAGGAGAAATTAAAATATTCATTGTCTAAGTGGTGAATAAAAATAGGAACTTTTAAATTATGAACAGGGTTAACATCTGTTGGGCAAACTGTTTATTTAGCCTTATTTTAACATTTCACTTCCCTCACTACCCCCTCTGTCTCTGTCACACATCTGGGAATGTGGTGAGAGCACCGCAGAAGCAATTACAAAGCCAGAGTCCACTTAGGGACCCTGAATTTTCCATTTTTATCCTCTGCTGCAACATAGGGATGTCTCAAGAGTGGCATGTATGGACTCCACAAGAAGAAATGTCTTGATTTAAACTATAAATAAAGCCAAAGTTGCAGCCAAACAGAAGAGAAGGCCTATGGACAAAAATTTTAAAAACTGTAGTTTATCTAAAACATGTTATTAAAGATGCCAAAATACTTTCATTTGAAGGACAGTGTTTCATCTACAGAGGAGAAATATTTCAGAAACAAGAGTTAAAAGTTAAAAAATGTTATTGACATTAGGTTCAAACAGGTGGGAAACAGAGGTTATCAAGGACAGGTGCTGTGGTGTGAAACAGCTCTGGGTTCCTCTCCTGGCTCTGCCACTTCCTGGTGTTGCCTGGGGGCAAGTCACATAGGTTTTTAAGGCTCAGAGCCTTCATATGCAAAATGGCAGTGTGGTGATAATATTTATTTCATAGCATTATGGAGAATTGAATACCATGAGGTACGGCATGCTTACCATAGTGCTTGATATGTTATAGGCATAAAATAAATATTACTCATAGCCTCTGGTCATAATGAGATTGTTGAAGGATCAGGTTTACTGATGATATATGGTGACAGCAAGAGAATAATAAATAATAAATCCAATTGTGAAACTGTGACAATGATTTTTATGATGAAATGAGAAGCAAAGTGACTTGCCAAATAGCATATGATGGGACTATACACTGAAAAAGAAAGTATTATCTGCTTTTGTGCTGGAACAGTCATGGTTCAGATAAGCCCATTGGCTGAGTGAGGAAGCATTCGAATAAGGCATGACAGTATTCCATGTTTTCTCACAGTCCCCAAATGTGCTACTCAGTTTTAGAATTAGATCTGAAGAGATAGTAAGTGACTGTGATGGTTCAAAATAAGTTAAAGCACCAATCATTCCTCTTCAGTCATTCCAGTCTTATCTTCTCCAAAAATTCTCTACAAAGTGCCAGTAAAACTGATCATGGCACTCACCTAGTTAAAACCATTCAAAAAGTCCCCAATGTTGTCAATGTCAAACCCAAAGCATCCTACAAAGTCCTCTGCAATTATCCTCATTGCTCCAGTCACACCCAGGACTACTGCCCTCCTTGTCCCAGCCTACTGCAGCATTGTCAAGTTACCTGATGTCCTGAGGTATCTTTTTCTTCTATACCTTATATCATTTTCTCCTTTTTGATCACTCTATCTCCAGCCATTGGATGACCTAATTACCATCAGTCTTTTAAGATCCAGCCCAACTATATTCCTCCTTGGGGAAGAATTTCCTCTCCTTATTCCTTCTCCCTTCTCCCCAGTTGTTGGGGGTGCCCAGGTATATGATTCCCTTTCTCTGTGAAATAGTAGTACAGTCCTCTGTTTGCATGTTTGTATTTCCTGAATCCCCCCATTTAATAGTAAGTTTTCAAGGCCATGAATAATGTCTTATTATCATGTATAGTATAATCTCAATAAATACTACTTGAAAGAATGAACTGTTCCTGTGAAGCTTTTCTAAACTTGTCTTTTGTATCTCAGTCTGAATGTTCATTGTTTCTGATTTTTAATTCCTTTGTATTAATACCAGCCTGCTCCCCAAGGTAAGACTTCCTGAGCTCTAGGATGTAAAAACGTAATGAGAACAAGACTAAGAAAGCTATGGTGCCTGCAATACATACCATAATATTTGGCAGGTATGTAATTTAGCTTATTTAACCCTACGTTTAGGAGAACTCTAAACAAGGACCTCAGGCATTATAATTGAAGAGTAACATTAACTTGGTTCTTTAACTAATGTTACATGAAATAGGAGTCTGAGTTTGCCCTTTACATGAAAATATGTGACATTCATTCATCAAGACCCATTGATGTCTCATTCAGCATAAAGTGCATTACTGGCAATTAATAAATATGAAATAGTGATAACAATGAGGCTAATGAAAGTCTGATTTTAGATATAAGTTTGTGTTAAATGGAAAAGTTAACCCCCTGTATCTACACTAGCATCTGTAGTGTGACCTCAATGTTCTTGGCTTGAGGACTGCTATACATGACTTAGGGAGGGACCCTTCACAGCAGGTTTAGAAGGTTTTGTTCACTCTGCTCAGCTTCCTCCCAAACATCTACAATCACTAATGTAACATATTTGATTGAAATTTTATTGCACTATCAAGTATCTAATTTCCAAATAATATTTTAAAATTTATTTTTTGCACAAGCTTGGATTGCTTTTTGCATTGATATTAGGAGTCTGCATTCCCAATTCCCCAGGTTTTTTAAAGAAAAATAAGATACCTTTGAATAGAAATATGTGAATATTGAAACTATAGAGGCAAAGGAGGCGGTTCTAACAAAGATAACCCTAGAACACTTTTGTTATGTTGAGAGGGCAACTAAATTCTTAGCATGAACAGTTTATTACCATTGACCTGATTCTAATATGACTTTCAGTTTGTCTGCTCTACAATACCCTCTTCATGTAGCATAGTTCATGTGCAGAATGGATGTGTTCAGTTCATAGGAACATTAAAATATGTCCAATTGTATTCCATAATGGGAATAGTCATAAATATGAAGTCAGTCAAGACATTCAATTATTGCTCTCTTTCCTTTGAAGTAAAGTGATATTTTAATTGTCCAGTTGAAAATACAGTAGCTTATCTGTTCAGAATAAATTTGTAACCTATCAGAAGCCATTCATTGCCTGGGAAATCTCATTTTCCCCCAATTATGCTACTCAATGTGTTTAATCATTAACCTGAAAAGAAGAAATTCAGTTAAATAAAAGGAATCATAAGCCTTCATTGCCATTGCTAAACTATCTCTCATTAATGTAATGGTAAGCATTAAGTGGCAAAGATAACTAAATAACTTTCTTATTTCTGAGAAGTATAAGCTTAAGATCCTCTCTGCAAACTGGTATTAAATACCAAATATTTCTTTAAAAATAATGGAAAAGGCTCTCTCCACCACATGTAAGAGGCAGATTGAAATTTAAAATTTAGAATAAAGACTTAGTTCTAATTTTTGATATAGCTCTTTGATTTCTTACGTTTCTTTCAATGCAAGGTAATACAGTTTTGAGACACCAAAAAAGTACTTTTGTCAAGTTTCTTGGGCTGCAAATATAAATGAAAATAACATTGAAAATCCAGATAAGTCAATCAGACATACTTACTAATTTTGCCTTTGGAGTAAAAATGGTTTAAATTGAAAAAAAAGTGTTGGCCCCATTTGAAATAGTTTTATAATACATTTTAAAAATTCATTTTTACTGGAAAATCTCATTAATAATTAACACTAAAAGTCAGATCTCAAGCCTACCTTATCTTAACCAGATGATATTATTATGAATATTAAGAAAATAATCATAAATTATATGCCAAAGGTGATCATCAGCCTCTTAAATTTAGATCTTTAAATATTTGGTACAAGTTTAGGTTACATTCTGGATAAATACACACCTGATTAACTAATGAGATTCAAACATAATTCTGGCATTTTTGCTCACAAAAGCCTACATACTATAGAAAATTTCAGAAATGATAGATTTCTTTTGTTGTCACTATGGGTCCTGACATACATGCACATACATCTATATGTACACAAAATATTTTTTTTGAAACACATTTATTGGGCACCTTCTGTAAGTTACAGGTCTAGTGCTATATAATGAGAAAATCAAAATGAGTAAGACACACCTTTTTGCTTGAGCTCGGTGTAGTGGGGAAAAAAGATACCTATATGGGGATAGGAGAAAGACATTGTAAAAATGCACATGAGAATAAAAATTCAAGGCTAACTTTTATGTATTCTTTTAATTACTTCATTTCTACAAATAAAATGTCCTCTGCCCTTTTTATATAAATAGTGAAACAAATACTAAATTCTGCTTGTCCTTGTAGGCAGCTGGTGAGAGCTCTCTAAGAGATTGCAGATCAGTGTCTTTAGGTTTCCTTTTGAAGCCAGGTTTAAACAAAAAAATACTAGACCATAGATAGATACTACAAATGTTTGTGAGTAACTGAATACTCCTTTTCACATACTCCCCTTCCCATCATTTCTGTCTTCTTTCCCTCTGAATGGTTGCTTATTATACATATTTTTATGTATCTATATATGGAGAAGATAGGTCTGAAAGCATTTTATGAAACATAATTATAAGATGCCACGAAAGCCACAAGAAGAGAGAGAAAAAAAAGCTTAAAAAAAGCTAGAACTAAATTTTCATATTTCACATACAGTAATCCAAGTGCCTGGGGTGTGATGGAATGGTAATAGAGCAGGTGAAAATGCAGAGGATTTGTGGCTGTCAAAGTACAGGGACTTCTTAAGAAATGGAAAACTTGCTTGTGGAAAGATCATTTAGTATGTTGTTAAGATAAAAGTGCTAAAATTTCAGTATGTTCAATGTGGGAAAATGACAACATATGTTTCATAACCAGTTACTTCTATTTAACATGATTTATTGTGATTTCAAACAACACTTTTCTGCATTGCTTTAATAAATCTTATGTGTATTCCAAGAGTCTGATTCTGGGACACTTTGAAAGAGGCTATCCAGTGTGGATTTATAAACCCTCTCTTTCCAAAGCTACCCCTTTTGAACCTTATTTGGAGGGGATTGTGAGTGAGTGTGTGCAGAAGGGGGTGGATATAAACATGTTTTTCTAAGCAATTTCCCTTTAATTAAAAATGTGTTTTGGATTTATATTTATTTACACTTGAATTATCAAAATGTTCCCTTGGAAGAATTTTTTCCCTTTGAGGCATCTTAACTCACCCTCCCGGAAGCCACATTTTGCCATAAGTAGAAAAACTCCACACCAAGAAGCTGGAGTTTTGTTCCAGACTCTAACCCTACAATTTTGTGTGGGTTTTAAACTTGGCACAATGCATGAGCCCATCCCTAATCACAATCCATAATAGTACAGTGTGTGACGGAACCGAAGAAGGACTCTCCTGAAATGTACCAATAAATCCACACAGGACGGTTGTCTGTGTTTCACTGTTCCCTTTGCCAGCTGATCCCAGGGAAGGCTCTACTCTAGCCAGACCCTTCTTTGTCCACAAGATATTAGATAAACACAGTTCTTGAAGTTTGCAAACAATGCATCTCAGACTTTCAAATTACTGGTCTAATTACAGGGACACTCATCCCACTCACTGCTCACCAATTGTCCTAAATGTGCAACTCGTATGCCTTGCTTTGATTTTTGGGACCCAGAGTATATTCCATCTATGATACTCCCACACAGCTGCCTGTGTGACCCATTGGGTTCTTTACCCAACAGATACCTTTACTTATACATTTCCCTTTCACAAAGGCAGGGTGTAAAGCAAACATTATAGGATTTCCACCTATACCTATGACGTTGGAGCTTTTTTCTTTGTCTTGCTTCTTTCTTGGGAAAAAAGAAAGGTTTTCTCTGAGTTATCCCAATTGAGGCAAACATTCGTTTCTCTTCTGTTAGTCTTTGATGGAGGTCTAGTTAATCTTGACAAAGAGTCTCTTAACTTTGCTAGTTTTGCTTCCTGTAAATGCGGCACAGCAGTTCTTTGAGATGGCAATGTGTTTCACCCCGGACAATGGCCTGAGGCCCTCTGCTTGGTTGTCACCCACAACATCTCAACCACTGTAGGTCACGCCCGGGTCTTTTACTGCATCTAAAGGCACATGCAGAGAATGCCAAAGCATCAAAACAATGAAAGTAATAAGAGTGTCTTTAAAAGGCATTTGTTAGCACTCACCCCATAGACTTAACTATTATTTAAAGGAAACATTATAATTGTGGTGAAATTATAGATTACCATTTTTCTCAGACTTCCTGCAGTTAACCTCTACCCACTATACGCCTATATTTGGACTAGTCCACTGAGCTACTTGGAGGAAGGCCATTAGCTCAGTGCTTGCAACTGGAATTATAAAAGAAAAAAAGAGAAACTTTTATGATAATTCTTATTTCATAAAGTGTTATGTTATTTATAGAAAAATGAGACAGTAAAGTATGCTTTCTTTTCAATCTGGCCTTTACTGCACCATGTAATTTATGGTAATATAATAAGTGATTTGAAAATAAAGATTTGAGACAACATTTCAGCATTAGTGTTTTTAAGACAAAACAAACATTCAAAATAAAACCTAAACCGCCAGTGTGAACTCTATCATTAAATGCCTACTTTTTGCTAAATTTGTAGTTATGGCAGCTCAAAATCTCAAACTCTTCAGTTGTGACCTCTTGCAAAGTAAAAATAATTGTATTATTTTCTGTGGTAGTAGGGCATTATGGCTCATTATATTTTTTCTCCCAAAAGTCCAAGTAGATTTGCATCAGCTGCTATTAAATGGGATTAATGAACTTAGAGGAATTTAAATAACAGTATGAGATTTCAGAGATGAACAAAACTGCCTATAGTATTTCAGCCTTCTGACTCTGAATTATTTCAGCTTTGTCTCATCAAGGCTCATTGAATCTTATTCCATTGTACATATATAAATCAGTGTGAACTTTTCAGCTTGGGTGAAATAAATTCAATTCAAAAGCTCCTTTTCTGCCCCTAGTTTTCAATCTACTAACATACTATTGTGCCAAATATAAATGTGTGAAATGCTGTAAATAATAAATACCAGACAGTTCAACTGAGATCATTAATGCTGTGAAACAACTCTCACCTTCATTCATTATTTTTTCTGTCACTTAAGAAGAGAACACTGCATGTCTCAGGTTCATGATATGCTTTAAAATGATGAAGAGGAGAAATCCCTAAAGTGAAGGACATAGCAGCAGATGACCCTACTGCTCCCCAAATCCTCCTCTCTTTACTATCTTGTCTAGATGGGTCATTCTAAAATGTTTTTGTACTTTCTACGCTCATTTTACCTTTGAACTCTTAAGTTGTTCATTTGTCTTGCCAGCTTTCTAGATCTTATTCCTGATCCTACCTCTATAGTCAAAGAACCCTCATTATGAGGCCAAAGAGATTGTGTCTCATATCCCTTTTTAAGGGGTAAAATTATTTCCCGTTACTTGCATTTAATGAAAAAGTAAGACGTCTAGTTATAAATTCAATTAAAATTGTTGTTTTTGTATGGATCCTAAAGCAATTCTAGCACCATCTTAAAGTTATATACTTAAGATCAAATTTCTCCACCAAAATCTATTCTAGGCCAAGATTCTGTTTTCTCCTCTTGAGGTGCGCCAGAAATACCAGTTGAATTCATTTGAATTGGAAAGGAGTGGTATCAGTTAGTGGTTCTCAAATTTGAGCATGCACCAGAAACACCTGAAGGGCTATTAAAATACAGATTTCTGGGCTTGATGTATTCAGTCAGGAGTGAAACCCAAGAATTTGCATCTCTAACAAAATCCCAGAATTTTGGTGGTGCTGCTGGTCTAGGCACTACATGTTGAGAACCCAGGTGCATGGGGAAAGGGGGTAGATAACTTCCCAGAGCTCTCAATTTCTTGTTTCTATGTACAGAAATATGTAAAATGTTCATGGTACAAATTAGAGAGAATCTTGTCTTTTGTGACTGAATAGTAAAAGATATTTTGAATTTTTTGAGAGTGTGTCCTCAAGAATATATTTGAATCAATATATTATTGGCTTATTATTCTCTTATTTTAATAAATTAATACTCAGATGAACAGTAAATCTGGCTACTTTATGGATCACCATAGAAAAGAAACCTTCAAATATTCCAACAAGCTTGAAGAATTTGCTTAATTATAGAGTTCTTCAATGCAATTCCCTCCTTTTGTATGTACAAAATTATAGAGTTCTTTAATACAATTCCCTCATTTTGTTTTAATGTTGCATGAACCTTTTGTGTGTTCTCTAGTAGTTAAAAGCAGGCATGTGTAAGGAGATATTAAAATATGCAGCACTATTCAAGGTATTACACAATTTCTGTATTAGATGTCCCAAATAACTAACTGAATGTAACAAATTTTAAAGAAACCACACTCAATGTCAAGGATTTTGCCTCCACTGCTTCCTTCATGCATGTTGAATGTGAACTTGCCCAGGTTCTCTGGGCCCTTTGGAAAGTCAAGCTCTTCATTGTTAACAATCCCTGAATTACTTAATTCAACTTTGTGAGTTGCCCTGTGAAAGCTGCCTGTTATTAATTTGATTACAAGTACTAGAATGAACTCTGTAACTAGGCACAGTCTAGTTGTTCCACCTACAGATCATGATTCAGAATGTAAAATGGATTAACCAAAGAAACCCATGCATTTGGGTTATTCACTTACACATTCCCAATTTATGAGACTAATAATCACAACACATATTTAGCATTCAAGGCATTCAACATTACTCAGTGGGCTCCCAGAAGGAACACTGGTTCCTCAGCTTTTAAGTTGAGTGTCCTCATTGGCCTAAATATCTGAAATGGTTAGTGTTTTTTCAAGTTGCCAGATAAGTCAAATGTGCTTCTTGGAAACATCTACAAGTGATATCAGGCCTGTTGTCACTGACTTCAGGGATATAAGAAGAGCCAAACCTAAGCAGAAATTCCTAAAAAAGAATACCAGCAAATCTGGCATTACATAGAGGCCTTAAATATTATCTATATAAAATTTGTGTAGCCAAAGATTCAGGATGTTGTTCACAGAAATTGCACCCCAGTCACCTTCTCACCCCTTATTTCCCAATGATAGAACTCTCTTCAAAATAGTCAAACAATGAAGACCTCAAGGTGTTTTCCTAAAGTCTCTTTACTCAGGGTGTGGTTGGTAGGTCTGCAGCATGGCATCACCTGGGAGCCTATCAGAAATGCAGCATGTAACAAAATCAGAACCTGCCTTGTAACAATCTCTAGTAATCCATATGCACATTAAAGTTTGAGAAGCATGTTCTAAAGCATTTGTTCTCAAAATATGAGCTGCAGACCACCTTACCCAGCACCACCTGGGTTGCTTTTTAAAAATTCCTGTTTTATTCACCATCTGGGTCCAATTTAGATCTCATTCATCAGAATTTATAAGGGCGATGCCCAACAATTACCATTTTTAAAGGGTACTGAATGTTCTTGACACTCAAAATGTGGTCCAAAGATGGACAGGATCAGCATTACTTGGAGCTTGGTAGAAATCCAGACTCTCAGGCCCAGCCTCCAACCTGCCAAATCAGGACTTGCATTTTAACAAGAACCCCAGGTGATTCCTATGCACATTACGAAATTCTATGTGCACAGGAGAATCTTGTGCATACTAAAAAAGTACTTTTCTAAATTACATAATATTGTTATGTGAATGGGAAAAACAAAACAAAAACCTTGTGATGTTCAGTCTCCTGTAGCTTCAAATGGAAAAAAGAAAAATGCATTCAACAGCCAGGCCCACTCTTAACAATTGCAGGGCCTGAGACACAGACAATTTAGACCCATATGCCATAGGTATAAATATTTAAAAGTTTTAAATCAGGCAAAACAGCCGTGAAATAAAATATTCTCTGTCCTCCTGGAAGGCCAAGTTTTAAACTTTTAGAGTCCTTGGTCTTCAATGCGAGAATGTGGTAGAGCAGAGAGGCAGCCCTAGCCCTTGGCTCCAATCTTCTTCCTTTCCATCTCCAGCTCTGATCCACCCATGAGGCCTCAAGTACGGTTTCTGGGACACACAACCTACACCTTGGCACTGCCTGGTCTTAGCTAGAGGCTTAGACTCTGACAACATGGTCTTCGTCCAGGAGAACAGACCAGGAAAGAGGCTTGTGCATGCCTTGGAAGTTGGCACAGTGTCATTCAGGAGGGCAATTTCAGCTTCAGATATTCCAAATATTCTTAGAAGAGAAGACATATGCTTTGGGTGGCATGTCCCCTTTTCAGGCAGATTGCTAAACCTGCAGGGAAGGATTAGACTAGGAATTGGTATGGAGTTCAGATGGGGGCTCCTCTTTCTTTAGTTGGAGGGGGTAGTGCAGCTAATTAGATGTGCTGACTTTGCTGATGACCTCCCATACCAGAAGGCCACATGGAATCTGGCTAAAAGAATGGAATCTGAAATAATGGCTATCTAGTTTCATGTCTTAGATCTAACACTTACTCTCTGTGTGACCATGAGCAAAAGTCACTACTCTCAATTTTATGAGTCAGTAGATGAGGTAATGGTGAGAAGACATTATAAGATTATGGTGAGAATTAAATTAAAATGCGCATTTAGAGCAACTAGCACAATGCATACAACATACAAAATCAATGAATGCCAGGTATGACCTTGATAGATTTTTATTCCTCCCAACACCACTACTTAGGCATGGGTCATACTGACAAAAGCATTTTAATATTTATGAATCACCATTTATGATCATTCATGTTTTAAATCAAGAAGACATCTTCATTAATAAGTAATGGGGCATTAGGAAATTTTTAAGTAAAAGAAAAAAATCATTTTTGTTTTAAGGATGATTGTTTCCATGGTGTGAGAAAATGGCCTGATATGGTTACAAACTAATGCCAAGGGAAGCAATTAGGAGATGAAAAGAATCAGAAACTGAGTTAATTAGTGGGACAGTAAATACAGGGAGGAGCCCAATTCTGGAAATGTGGCTAGAATGGAAACTAAAAGAGTAGTACCTTGGAATCTGCGGAAGGAGGAAGCAGATAATTTAAAGAAGGAGGTAAAAGACCACAGAGTGCTGAATAGAGGTTGAGTACAATGACGAATGAAAAACTAACCCTTGAACTTTGCAATAAGGAGTTAATTGGTGGCATTACCACCAACTGTTGCATTTGAGCTGGAAGGACTGGTTAAGGAAGAAACAGGGGTTGAGTAGTGTTATTTTTTTTTTTCTCAAGAAGTCTAATTCTAATTCTTCTAAAGAAAAAAAGAAAAGACAAAAAGCAAACAGCCTTGTTGGGGACGACAGGGTCAAGAGAAGATAACCTCGGGGTTTTTTGTTTTTGTTTTTGTTTTGGTGTGTGAGAGGAGAGACTTAATCTTATATATACATGCCAACTACTTCTATCAAATTTGATGCTATTAAACACTGGGAAACATTAGAAACATAAAGGAAATATTCAAAGAAAAGGGATAAGAAAAGAAAGATTATAGATGGTCAAGTAGCACCCCAGAGAACACAGAGGGATTCTGACCGTCATAGCGCTGATAACAGGATATTTCAGAAGATTTTTCTAATTGATTGCATTTACCCTTTAAAAAAATGAAGAATATCATCTGCTGAAGTTAAGGAGGATGGGAATGGAGTAAGGGACAGGCACTATTCTACAGAATGTAGGCATAAAAAAATGAAATAAACCCAACAGGTAAATATCCACTTTGGATTTGGTTATCTGGATATAGCTGGGTGGACAGGCTTTTATATAACATTGATGTTGTAGATAATTGCCTCATATTTCCACTGTCTGAGTAGATACTACTTATGGATTTTAGATGTTTCCCTAGAGCTATGAACTGTCATCATAGTTCATGCCTTACAATAGAAACTAAACAAGGCTTTTGGAAAGGGAGAAGAAATGTTTTGCATCAAACTTCATGACGTGCCATACTGCTAATGTGTTTTGAATTCCACACTCCAAAACATCTGGCAAGGCTCCCATAATTCATACATCCATTGAGAGCTCCTAGCTCCAAATTTAGTTAAATAAATTGTTAAGAATGTATTTTAATTATATAAACGTGAGTTCCAAATAAGACCAAATACTCTTGGAAATTTCAAACATGAATCCCATAAATAGTTTTAGATTTTGCCTGTAAGGTTCTTCAAGGCTAAATGATTATTTAACGATGATTTCAGTACAAAGAACATACCATTGAATTGCTGTGCCTTTAACTACTGTGAACATTGTTTGCTTACAGGAAATTTCCATAATTGATAACTGATATTTAGCATGCTTATTTCTGCCCCACAAGGAAATATGTATACACTCAAAATATTTTGTTGTGTTTTGAATAAATTTTAAACCTTGAAACTTTTGGCACTATGCCTAGAGTAATTGTTTCCTAGTGAAACATTTTCCATAACAATAATTAAATTTGAATTTATGAAAGTGTTAAGGACATTTTAACATTAAAACAATAATTAACTACAAGGAAGCTAATTTTAAATTTACTCTAAATGTCCAATTTCTACAGTATTTTAAATTTATTTATTGAGAGACCTTGAGCAGTGCTTCTTAAACTTTAATGTGTACAAAAATCCCCTGGGAGATACTGATAAAATATAGATTTAGATTCAGTGGGTCTGGGGCAGAACCTGAAGTTCTGCATTTCTGCATGCTCCCAGTGACGCTGACGCTGCTGGTCTGCAGACCACCTTTTGAGCAGCAAGGATCTAGAGTCTTCCAAAATGTGCAGTCTGCAGATACTTTAAGGGATGTGTTTTGGGTCTATCCTCTCAGCCAAATAAAATATAAAGAAAAGGCAATTCTAAAGTTAGAATTGTTCTGATCAGCAAATGTTGACTTGGACATTTTTTCTGGAAGTGGCAACTTCAAGTAAGCATTATTGAACCTCGGACTGTCATATTTCACTATTACTACTAACCTCATTTTTTAGTGATCAAAACACTCTCCCAGCATTCTTTGTGCTGGTAAGCAAGCAGCTCCTTCATTAAAGACATGAGAGAGGTTATTCAGAGGGAAATGAATCCGACAAAATGTCTAAGATAACATACAGTACATTATTTCTTTCCATCACAGAAGTAGAAAGGTGTTCCATGAATCCTTAGGCATATTTCTTAGAACTACTTCTCAGCTACGAATTAAAACTGGATTTATAGGCCAGGCTACAAACATGATGTGGCCCCAACTTAGCCCTCTAACTTCTGCTACTCCTCAGTCCAAATGTAGAGAGACACCAACCTTCTTTCAGTGTCTCCAGTGTGCCTGGGGCCTTTGCACTTGCTGTTTCCTTTGCCTTGCACACTTTTGGCACTCTCTACTCCAAATCCCCAAACTCAACACTCAGTTAACTCCTGCTTATACTATCCATCTCAGTTCACATGTCAGTTCTCCCCAAGGGCTTCCCTGAGCCCTCAGCCCATGTTAAATTCTTCCTTGTATTTTTTTCCAAATTGGTTAACATAATTGCCAATTGTACATTTAGTTCTTTCCTTATTTAATGTCCCCTACCAAATTAAAAGCTCTGTAAAAGTAGATTTTTTTTTTGCTTTTCACTATCACTTCATGCCAAGCACACCCCTGGCACATAATTGGGCTCTCAGAATAAACAGTGGAGGAAGTAAAGCCTAGGATTTCCGCTTACCTAGCGTGTGCTTTGCACGTGTTATGGAGCCCATTGACAAGCATTCCTAAAGCTCTTACAATAGTCAGGGACCTCACAGCTGCACTATAGTTGTCAACATCATAGAATTTTAGAATGCAAGTGTTCAAAGGATTTTCCTAACATAGAAGGCAAATCTGAGGCAGAAAGGACTGACGTGCTTAATATCACCCAACTAGTCCCTCCAAGTGGGACTAACACATAGATCCCTTGCCACAACCCCATCGTCTTCCCCATGGCATGGGTCTCTGATATCCCAGAAGAAATATTTGCAAATACACACAAAAAGGATTTTTATCCTGCTTCAAGTCCCACCGAATATTGAACTACACAACAGTGACTAGTAACTAATAACTATAGTCAAAGGTGAATTTAGACTGCCAAAATAAGAAATCAGAATTTTCCTAAATTTATGTATTTTTAAAAAATCTTCCCAGGCTGGTGTCATTTGAATCTTAATTCCCATCAATCCAGGACTACTGTAAATTTATATCAATATTATGATACAGCCAGAGTTAGTTTTGAGCTCCTTTATATATGTTTGACACCTGAATTACATACATATATACAACCATACGTGTGTGCGTGTGTGTGTGTGTGTGTGTGTGTGTGTGTGTGGAGTTCCTTTAAACTTGTTAGTTCTTAAGGGCCAGGGAGATCATATCAATTCCTTTAGGAACTTCACATATTATATCAAGATAAATATCATTTATCAACTCTGGTACCAAAAGAGAGAAAGTCAAAAGGTATAACTTTACCCGAAAGTAGAAATCATTTACCTATTCTATCTTTTCTTCTCAAAGAGATTTTTGAAATTTGAAATTTATATTATGCACCCATTATTTAATTCATGATTTGCTTTAGCATCCTCAGAAAATCAATCTCCCCAATACGATATGAAATGAAATTTAAAAAAATCATGCAGTCAAGCCTCTTTTGATCTGTGGTTAATCCTAATAATGAGCATTCAGAAGGTTCAAGATGCTGATGAGGGGAACATGTGAGTTCCACATATGAAAAGCCTGTGAAGAACTTGCCAAGCCTTCATATGTCACTCCATGACAACCTAATATTAATGAATACATTCTTGAAGGGGAATTCTGAATTAAGTGATGGTTTTTATTAATTTCTAAAGCTGCTTTGGCCTACTGAACCATGGGCTTTGACTACAGAAGGTAGAGAGCATGGGCTCCAGCCCAAATGCTGTCAAAAGATAAGAAACGGCTCCGACAGACATCAATCTGTTACTGTTCACAGGGCTGTCTCTTCCCCCCTTCTCCTTCCAGTTATTAAGCAACAGTGTCAGTCATGGACCCGTTCCTCTTTTCTCTTTTTATTAATGATTTAACATGGATATGTCATTACTGCTCTATACATCTTTATGCAGATGGCACGACTGTGCATTTTAATGGCAAATCTGTTTCTCACTTAACTACTGAACTGCAAAAAGACTTTGGCAGACTGGTTCCAGGAAAACAAACTGGTTTTAAAAGCAGCAAAAACTAAAACAATGCTTTTTGGCTCTACTGCTCATCAGAGCTTGAATAGTGATGACTTTAAAAGCCAGCATGATTTGAGAAAATGGCTTATTAGAGATAATTTTAAAATATTAGGTTGAGGGTGAGAACACGATGAAGAGTCTGTGGCATATTCTTTTTTGAAGAGGTAGAAGACTGGACTATAGAAAGGATTTCCTTGATTTTTTTGTTGCAGTTATTTTTTAAACTATATGTGATAATATTTTTATTTACTAATTCATACTAACGGAAATCTTTCCTTTATCCAGTTTTCAGAAGACCAAACATTAAAAAATATATTGGTATTAATAATCTTACTTTTTAATGCATATACTCAACAAATGTAAATTGTATCTGCTAAAATAATTTTTAAGAATGGAAAGCATCTGAAACAAATGTAAGTTGGGGCTGATTTTGTTTACATGAAATAAGTAACAATTTATATTCTAATCCATATAAAATAATTTGAAAATGCCATACTTTGAAACATCAACCCACCATGATATGCACTTTTTTCTGTCTCTGTTTCTTTCTTTCTGCCTCTCTTCCACTTTCTCTGTATATTCCAAATATTTAAAAGTGTATTATAATTAAAGTTATCCTAAAACCCATAGGTCTTTCTTAACTGTATGTATTGTTACATATTAGTTTTTGTTCTTTTGCTAAGAAAAAGTATTAATTTTTGGATAACAATGGCAATGTTTATTCACTGCAGAAAATACAGGGAGGGGGAGAGAAATAAACCCTGCATAATCTTACCACCTAGAGTGCATTTAATTTTCTTTACTTCCTGCTTGTACAATCTACAAAGTTTAAATGCATCAAAAAAATGCTTTAAAATAATATGATACACATAAGTTAAAGTTAGAGACCCTTAATGATCACTTAGCCCAGAGATTTCCAAACCTGTTTAATTTTGAGATCATTATATTAAAATTCAATATGTAAGACAAATCAGAGGATATGTCCTACTGATAATGGAAAAATCAGAGTCATAGCTGCTAACTCTATCCCCTCCTCACTTTTCCCATTTCCAGGAAAAACAGTTGGAAGTTAGCTTTCTAGCTCAGTTCTCTTATTTTACAGATAAGAAAACTATTTCCAGAGTGGTTATAAACTTGTCCAAGGTAACAGAGCTAATAAAAGAAAAACAAATAACTCTGCCAGATATGTGCCAACTATTCATCAAAGCATTAGATTAAGGTAAGATTCTTACTCCCAAAGCACCAAAATGGTATGGAAGACTGATTGTTTTCAGAGGGTGGAACGCATGTATGATAGAGACAGGAAATGGAGGATGATAGGAGCACAAAGGGATGGGCCCTATATCAGATCAATTGATTCAATTGGAAAACCAAAACTTTCAAGCCAGTATGTGGTTTTCTAAAAGGTGTGACCTGAAAACCACCAAATATTTATACTATTTTCTCCCGGTTTTCATCTAGCTTTCAACGGATAAAATCAACATTTGTTGGGTCGGAGTCTGTATATGGAGTGGGGGAAGGTTATAAGACACATGACCATTTTGAAAACATTTGTGCTTATTGTAGCCTAAGTTAGTATTAATACAATTGTAGCCTGAGTCAGTGAATACAATACACCCTGAAATTACATAAACAATTTGCTTTATTTTTTTCTCCTTTTGGCTTTGTGCATATAATAGTTAATGTTTTTCTGTGTCAAACACAAAAATGTAATACATATAAAATCAAGATACAGTTAGCCTAAAATTATGGGATTTTAAATATTGAAAAATAATGCAAGAGAGAAAGAAAAAGATGCAGGACAGAAAGAGTTCCCACAGAAGGACAGCCTCCTAGTATAGAAAATATAATTAAAGTATGTTACATCATAGATTTTAAGTCAACTGAATTTTATTCCATGACAAGTTAGCATAAATATCTTTGAAGATGAAAAAAAAAATTGTTGCTTGTTGGGGAAAAAAAATTGGAAGTGGATAAGGTATTAAGACATCTAATCTAATGAGGAAGGCATCAATCCTTACTTATATGATTGCTGGCCACAATTCCTCTTTATATCAACTACCCGAGCATTGCATAGCAGCATCTATAAATATAAATCAGAAAGGAGTTGTTTCAAGAACAGTGTACATATTTTTAAAAGCATCACTTAAAGCATTCTTTTATGACAAAGCTTAATGTCACTTTTGTTTTATCATAAATAAAGGGAACGTAGGACAAATTCTTGGCACAAAGTTATCTGTCAAAAAGTAAATATTGTTTGTTATCATGAGTGATTTATTGCCATTATTATGATTTTCAGATGCACTGAGTTTGTTGGTCTCATCTTTTTATGGGCTACATTGACTTCTATTCCTTCTCCTCCTCAACTTGTGCCATGGAAACTATACAGTGGGATGAATCTCAACGGGATAATAGTGTGATGAATTGGTTTTGCAAAATGCATTATTTTTTTATTTCCATATACATATCACTCTTTCCTGATGTGAAAGAAAATAATTGGCAGGATCAGTGATCTAAGTCTGAAAGTAATTCTTTCTTTAAAAGTTCAGTAATTCATGAAATTTATTCAAAGTATACTAATTTAGCACCTACTGTGTGCCAGGAACTGAGGGTACTAGAGATCTGGCAACAAACAAAACAGGTTAAGCCTCTGTCCTCACTGCATTCACCTTCAAGTGGAGACTCTGACAAGTCAACAAACTAATATTATAAATATATCCATAAGATGCTAGCAGCAAGTACTATCAAAATTCAAGGAATATAAAAGCAAAATTAATAAATGAATGGGTTGAATGTTATTTTCCGTAGTCTGGTCAGCAAGGCTAGATTTCTGAAATAGAGATAGTTTAGGGAAAACAAAGCACTAATAAAAGAAAGAAAACTAAATATTATTAATATCTTGAGAAACTGAAATTAACACAACAATAAGGGAAGGAATGCCATCCGAATAATTTCTGAGGAGTGCATGCTTGTTCCAATAGGAATTTTAATGTTAATTTTTATGGTAAGAAAACCGCCATTTTGAAAAGGCCTTTCTGATCATTCAATGCCTTGACAGTTTCCTGTCTAGTAAACAAGGGTTATGCATTACTACATCATTGTTAATGTAAGGCATGCACGATATTTAACCCTCAGTTTCTTAAAGTGAGCATCAGTTTTTAAGGTGAGATGGACAACCTAATTTGAGGAAAATTTTAGAAAGACTCTCAAATATATTGCTGTAATTCATACATTTTTCTGGAAGTTCCTTCTAATAGTGAACATCTTTCATGTTGTAATTGTATAATGTATATATAGTGCATATAATGTATAATGCCATGTTATAACTATATAATATACAAATATTTATACAAATGTTTAAAATGTAGGTTATGGGGATTATTTGCACTATGCATGTTTTCTCTGATTGAGAAACTACCATCAATGTTCAATTTAGAATTTATTCTAACAGACGAAATAAAATAGAATTTGTCATAGTTTAAATTTTAATTCATTCATCATATATACATATTAGTCTACACCCATATATATATTATTATGAATTACGTGGGCATTTGTTTTTTGTTTTAAAGAACAATCATCCTGAACTGGTACTTTGTTTTAGCTAGAGCTTGTTAGCATAGATACTATCAACATCTAGTGAAATCATCTTTAAGGGATCTGGATTTACGATATCTGTGGAGTAAGAGTCATACTGGCCAACATCCAGTCATGTCATTAAAATTTAGAGGCGGATCTTCTGAAATGAGAGAATAAAATCTTTTTTGTATATAAATTGTTTTATTAGATAATGTGTTGATACTGTAATATTTCAATTCAGGTAGAAGGCATTTTAATTAATATGTGGATTAAAATATCTATAAATCTTAATGAAGATGAAATCTATTCCTTAGCTAGACACATCTGAGCCAGGCAACAGATAGAACAGGTCCTTGAACCAGACCTTGAATGAAGACCACAGCTTAACCTGACACTTGCTTAGAGGTATAGGCTTGTTAAACCCTCTGCTTCAAGACTCCAATAATGTAATCTCAGTGAAGAGAAATATAATTTAGTAATACCTGAAATTAACACTTTATACCAGCAAATTTGAAATAGCAATATGTTAGAGACATCTAGCCCTAAGAAAAACTTGATCTTGGCACCAAACAAATCCTTTCATGTCTCATTAATATGTCCTGCAACATTACTCTGGATATGGATTTTTCTCTGTCTTCTAGTAGCTATGCAGCATAAGATAATTTATCCAAATTTCTGGGCTTGGAACAAAGATGCTTTTGCATTGTTCACAAGTAGCCAATTTTATTAGTTCATTCTGTCACTTGTATCAACTCGACCTGTTTTCTGACCAATAGGTTAGAATATAAGGGAGTTAGATGAATCACTAAAGTCTTTTATAATTCAAAGTATTAATCAGACTATTTATCAAGTCAAAAGATCAGATTTTATTTTTTCTAAGTCCTACCTTAAAGGTAATTGTTCCTTAAAGAAGAATTACATTTTAAAAATCATTGTCTACAAGACTATAAAAAAGTTACTAAGGGACTCAAATACATAACAGATTAATTTTCGATGCTGGTAAAGGCATATGATAAAAGTCAAAGGCATGGAGTCCTCAGCAGAGAAATAATTGGTCTCAGAAAATGCTTTAATTAAATTGAAGATTAATAAAATGCAAAAAAATAAAAATTAGATATTTCAAGGTAGTCTAATATTAACTAATTTTTTAAACAAATGCATCTAATAGTTTAATGTCAGGATAATCATGTACTGAAGAAGATATGATACTGAAAAGTGTTCATCAAAGTTAGTTCCTTTGTCTTCCAAAATGTCTCATCTGTAGCCTTCTCTCCCCTTCTCGTTGCTGTAAACCTCTAGCTCGGGCTTCCTCCTTATTTCACACCTGATCATTGTACCCACCCACCAGTCCCTCTGAGTCCAGTAACTGTCAACACATCCACTTACCTACAATGACCTAAAATACCACTTTAATTGTGGTACTTCCTTCCTAAAATTCTTTTAATGTAAACTCATGTCTTACCAACTTAGACTAAATGCAAACACTTTTGATTGTTTTCATAAAGAATGTTAGTATTATTTGTCTGCTAAAATCTTAGAAGTCCAGGTACCATGATCACTCATGCCTGGATGCCCTCACTCATCCCAGTTTCCCTTACTGAGAACATTTCTTTGTTTTGACTATCCCAAGTCCCTCTAAATTCACCTTTAAATTCCCAAATTAGATTCCTTTAAAAGTGAAACATTCTTTGAATTCTCTAGTCTTCATTTCCCTTCATTCGTTTGTACCATATTGAATGAGACTGCTTTGAATGTCTAGAACAGAGGTGAAAAACTCAAATACATACAGGAGTGAGGGTTAGGTCGATTATACAAATGAGTGAAGAGGGCTAGAATAGAGTAGTATGGAGGGGAGACCATGGCCAAACAGTGTGCATATTGTACCTAACTGGGATAGCTCCCACTCAGCTCCAACTAACTGTTGCAGTATGAGAATGCCCACTGATTTTCAAAATGAAATTTAAGAATCCAGACATTTTTCCTGAAATGTCCCTATGTTTAAAACACTATGGGCCAAACAAAATATGTCTTCATGTCTGCAGGCTGAATTTGACTGCAAGACCACCAATTTATGGGCCTTGGAGATAGAGCATTTATGCTCTGTATTACATGATAGAATATGTACACACACACACACACACACACACACACACACACACACACACACTTACATGTAATATTGGTTTTTGAGAGTTAAAGAGGTTTTCCCACTTTCTCTGTGCTCTCTATGAAAATTTTCTGTATTCTTAAAATAAATAGTCCAGTGTTAAGTGTGTGACCAAACTGCTTAACTATGTAAATGAGCCAATGTGTGTCTGAAGAGACTACTGCTGTCTGATGACAGGTAAGCCTCATTATGAAGTAGTTACCACATTGTCCTTAGCAATAGAAATTTATCTCTTTTGAGGGCAGCAATATCACAGTTTTTTATTGATAGGAAAGTCACATTAGATCCCATATTTAAACCTTGCCTCAATTTATTATGATTAATACTTAATTAAGTCAATTCATATCTGTCAGCTAATGTCAGATCTGTCATATTTAGTAATATGGTTCAGATTACATTATTAGTAGAATTTGCTTTATAAGTTCAGTTCCTGGAATAATTTATTTGCCTGAGACAGGCCTCTTTAGTAAGGTAAAGTGTTCAGCAAATGTGATAGAATTAGGCATGTGTAAGATCCAGTTAAGTAATTTGTTCTATCAATTAAGTAATCTGGTATATCATTTAAGTAATATAGTCATGTTTACTAACTTTAATAATTCAGTAATATGATAAATCTTTAATTTGATACATCACATTTCGTTTTAATAAACAGCTCATATCTCCACCCCGAGTCCTTCACCTATGCACAGTTGAATGAACAAGATCTTGCCAAGCAGGTTCATCTAGGAGAAGGGTGAGGCTGGCTGGACCACTTTCTGGGGGAAAAGTTAATCAAAGTGGATTTCTAGAGGAAAAATTGGATTCTTGGAAAAGATGTCTAGACATGTGTGTACTGTTGTACAATAATAGCAAGATAGGAACTATGAAGCCATGCAGTTGTGAAATGCCTGGTCCTTGGAAAATGGCAGGGGAAGAATGGAGCAGAGGGCTGGTGCCAAGCTCAGGAGTACAACCTTGGCTCCAGCCACAAACTTATGCTCTGACTAGGATGAAGGAAAGAAGGGCCACTTGTGGGGCTGGGTTGTACAGCACTCTCCTAGCTTGCAATGGAGCCACAGGGCCAGGGTGCTGCTCTGGAGCTTTGCCACTCTCAGTGTCAGAGAACTAACAGTCTCTGGGCCTTTAAAGAGAGTTGGGCCATGTGGAAGGATTCAAAAGAGCTGCATTTTAGGACACAGATGGATATCAGCTATGAAGGACAATCCATAAGCATCTTGACAGGCCCTGTTCATCAGGCAACTAATTGAGTTGCCATCACAGATTATGCACAGTGTCCCACAGTGCATTGAATGATACTGGAGGTGCATCAGTGGCATCTCACCTCCAAGGCTGTCCTTAGCATTAACAAAGGACAGTGCTGGTTTAGAAACTGGGAAGTCCCTCCTGCTCACTCTTCCTCCCCACAGGTCATCACAGGCACTTAAGACCTCAAGGACCTCTCTCCTCATCTTTCCAGATTCCCTCTTCTCTCTGGGTAAGGTTGGTTTCTGGAATCTTGTGAATGGCTATCTCTTAATTCCTATTTCTTCATGATTTTGCCTTTTGATTCTCAACATCTTCTGCTCTACAAAAGTCTAAATCCTGCAGACAAAAGCTCTGGCTTTCTGACTTGAACTTCAGTAGTCTATTTTGGGGGCCAAAAGCTGAACATTGACTGTTTCTCTTTGTCACAAAAACTGAAAGCTGCTCAAAGGAATGAACTCTTCTTACTGAATACAAGGAAGGCTCTCTATCAAAATATTTGAAAGATAAAAGCACATTAATCTGTATGTTACAAGTTTTATTAATATTTCTGTTTGCTTATTTCTTTCCTTTTTTAGATAGTCCCATATTCTAGGACAAGAGTCTTATCTTAGTTATCTTCACAATCCTTGCACAGTATCAGAGGTATACAGGGGTTGGCTGACTTGTTTTTAGCTAATTATTAGAATGAAAAATAGAAATTATAAAGATGTGCTGATTTGAACTGGGTCTTTAAAAATCACTGTAGACTTATCTAGAGAAGAATGACCAGAGGAGAGGAGATAAAAAACATACTGACTTAACCTATCTCTTACCCGAAGGCTTTGGGTTGACATATTCACCCCTCTTTAATTCTTTCTTTTTTAAAGAAATAATCCTGTTTGCAAATAAGTGTGTTGCTGGAAGCCTATACTCAACTCACTAACTAGTTTAAGAAAAGTGAATATTCTCACCCTAATAATTCCTTGTTCTTGTCTGAGTACTCATTTTGTGTGTGACTTTAAACCAGTTAGTATGAAGCAGTCCCCAACTCCCAAATCTCCACAAACCTTCTTCCTGTAGCTCTGTCCTACCCCACTATCTCCACCTAAATCAAGACTCAGTTTACGTTACAGAAGGGGAATTTTCCTTTTGCAATGTAATTCAAGGCTGAAAAAGAGAAATTCTTTTAATATACTAAAGCACAGGAGATAAGGTAGCATAAGATGAATCACAAAAGTTCTGATTTTATTTCACAGATTCTTCCACAGACTAAACCTACAGGAAAGCCTCTTCATCATCCCTTCCTCACCCAGAGAAGCTGTGTGGGGCACAGAATGACTGCTGGCATGACAAAGGAGGCAGAATCTGGGAAACTGAGGCCAGGGAGTAAAGGACCAAGAGAACCTGTGTGGGTGGGGGAGAAGAGAGCCACTTGACCAGTCTTTCTCCCCAAATGCCTTTCTGAGTTATCTTAATTTTCTACTCAGGAAGAAAATTGTAGGAATATCTTACATTTTTAATAGTTTCTAATTGATTTCATCACTATATTGGTACTAAATGAATTGTGTACAACCACACTTACTTCCCCAGGCTTTTCTGGGGCTTGAGCCATAATGGAGGTCTCAAGGCAGCTCTCCTCTGGCATGTCAACAGTTCTGAATTCATGCCAATTTTGTGTTAGAAAGCAATGGGATATGGTTGGATATACACACATTCTAAAGACCTTACTGACTTCTTTGCTATGTAATACTGGGCGAAGTTCTGAAGATTCCTAAACCTCAGTTTCTTTATCTATAAAGTAATGACAGTAATCTCCTTTACAACAATTAAGTGGCCAGTCCATGGTACCTCTTTCTGTGGTAGCTGTTGTTACTCTCACAATCAACCAGGCAATTTGCAGCCATGTAGAGGAGCTGTGTGTTGTTCTTCCAATTCAGAATTCTTGGCGGGGAATTTCTTTGTCCAGCTTTTATTTTTCTTGTCTCACATAGTTTACTTTTAAGGTAAGGAGAATTTGACAGCTTTATAAAAAAATCTGGGCATGAATTTTAATATTTAATTTACTTCCAAAATGCTTTAGAAAAAAATGTGTTTTTCTGTAGAAAAGTTAAATTCATATTGTGGTATGACTACCAATTCATGTAGTAAATAAGTCTGTCACTGCAGAGGTGAATAGGAATGTAAATGTATTGAAATATCTAGACGTTTTCACCATGACAAAGAGATAACTCAAAATTCTCTTTGTTAATTTGATTTGAATATTTGTGATTTCAATTTGATATTCATCTATCTCAAAGTGACACCTTTTGATAAGGAGAAATGAGGGAGTGTTCTTCAGAGAAAACTTTTCTTTGTGTTTCCTGTTGAAATGATCAGTGTCAAATGCTTATGTGAAAATAGGTATTAGTACTATAGATATGATATAAATGGAATAATGCAGCCAAGTATGAGTCAGTAAAATTATTTTCTCCCTTTTCCTTTGTGTGATTTAAAAAAATATACTACTCATTACAAAGATGTATTTTTAAAACATAGAAACTAGAAAAAGAAAAATAAACATTAAAATTATTACCTGTGACCTATAGAAACTTGCAAAAATGGAAAAAAAAAACTATAAAATTCCAACTGGTAAATTATTGGGGATTTACACATAATTATATCTACAAATGTGTTCATGGAGGCACTATTTAAAATATAAAAAAAATAGAAACAATCTTAAAGTTCCAAATCTAGAAGATTAGTTAAATGGATTATGTTGTACATCCATATGATAGAATACCCACTGCAGCCAAAAATCATTTCATAAAACACTTGTAAATGGTGGTAAATATTTACATAAAGAGTTCATTCAGCAAAAAAGTCAAGTTACCAAAATATTCCATGTTGCATACAATATCACAAACTTTACCAACTAGTATGATCAATAAAAACTTATGTAACTTTTAGCCACCCCCCGCCATGCCAAATTTGTAGAAGTCTAGTCACTTTCTTTTGTTTCCACTTGGCTTGTTATGAAGTCCCATGGGTTTTCTTATGTCTGTCCATGCCCTTCACCTGCTACCATTCACAGACCTTCCTAAACATCAAGCTCTGAATACTGTCTCTGCAGTTCACCACAGACTGCAGCACTGCCTCTCAATCTTGGGGGTTGCTGGAGGTAGATTGCCGGATGACTAGAGTAGGGCCTAGTTATGCAAAATCTCTGTAGACCCTTTAGAGATGACAGCTGCTGGAGCCACTTCTCCCAAACACAGAATTGTGTTGCCTTCTTACTAGAGACCTGGCCAGGCTGCTAGTTCCAGTCCTCGCCATGTCCCCACCACCTCACATTGTCCTTAGTGTGGGTCTCTTCCATTTGCCAAATTTGAGTAGATTCTAAAGGTAGAAAGGAAGATACTCCTACCATGGGTAATATTTAATCAAAGGCCCTGTAAACAGAATTGTCTGGACTCCCCATTTACTATTCTTGGAGGTTTTGATCACTGATTCACATGTGGCCTTTTCCCCAATGTACCAAAATAACAAAGTCCTTGACTGTGATTTGGATAAAACATCATCAGAGGAAACTCTCACACTTCCTACCTTTATCATTATTTTTTTCGTGGACTCCTCTGGGGCTTTTCTGCCACCTGTCCTCAGTTTACCTTCACCATCCACTGGATGTTTTACCAACTTCAAATCACAAAGTGAAACACCTGTCTCATGGACTCATAAGCTCTTCTGTCAAACTCTCTGGAAATGGGCAGTTAAGAATATCATGTAAAATTTGAATCCAATAATAATCTAAGAAGTTTAGTTTGTATTTTCAACTTTATTCTTTATAGAGAGATCACGTGTGTGTGTGTGTGTGTGTGGTGGGGGGGTGTATCAGCCTCTTCCCTCAATAATAGACAAAACTTCATCTTGTATAAAAATTCACAGGTAAGACTTATTGCTGTCTTATTTTCCCCTGTTCCTTGTATCATTTTAGCTGCTAAAGGATATAAAGATATATTTTAATGTATAACCTTCCAACTATGAATGGGCTCCATCCTCAAGCTAATTTCACTTCAGAAATGCATTGTCATTTTAGGTAGGAAAGTAAATCGAGCTTACCTATTTGTCTACCTCACCCCTACAACACCCATACCTACATTTTGAATTTTTCTCTTATGATCCTGTAAGAATTGAGTAAGATTGTTTTAGAGCAACATTACAACATTATCATGGACTCTTCTCAGTTCAGAAATTAGAAGAGGAACATGGTACCTGCTTAAATCATTTTGGGCCTTTGTAGTTTTAGAGCTCTGAAGTTTGGAACTAAAATATCAGGGATGCCCAAAATTGGCTTTCATGGCTGTTAGTGCTATCAAACATCAAAGACAAAAGTTGGAAAACAGTCTTGAAGTTGCTGCCTCTTTTGGAAGCTGAGACTTAGAAAAGGCATATCCTTAATTGCTTCCATCAGATATCAGCAGAGTTTGCAAGCTGCTTCAAGAACTTAATAGGAAAAGAAGAGAAAGAAAGGAATGAAGGAAAGGAAAAAAGAAAGGGAGAGAAGAAGGGAGGGAAGGAGGAAAAGGAAAGGAAAACATATGAGGGATCATTTCTATTCCTATAAAGAGGCCTGCACCCAAGCTGAAACTGGCCAGGCACAGTGGCTCACTCAGGTAATTCCAGCACTTTGGGAGGCCAAAGCAGGTTGGATCATGAGGTCAGGAGTTCGAGACCAGCCTGACCATCATAGTGAAACCCTGTCTCTACTAAAAATACAAAAATTAGCTGGTGGTGGGCATGGTGGCTGGTGCCTGTAATCTCAGCTACTGAAGCTGAGGCAGGAGAATCGCTTGAACCCAGAAGGAGGAGGTTGCAGTGAGTCAAGATCACACCACTGCACTCAGCCTAGGTGACAGAGTGAAACTCAGCCTCAAACAAACAAAAAACAACAACAAGGACAAACAAATAAAGCATAAACCTTCTCACAGAGAATATTGTCCTCGAGGTATCATCAACCCAGGTTTTGACCCTTGATGGGGCATAGCCTACAGATAATGGATTGAGAAAACCCTGCCAGAGGAAGTCTGTTGTGATTGAAATGTACATCTCCTCCAGCTGAACCTTAAGTTTTGAGTAATTAGAAATAAATCAAATTAGAGTAATTCTTTCCTTAGAATACTCCTGGTTTACAAAAAGACAAGAGTGGAAGCACTGCTTATATTTGAACATGCTTTTCCAGAAGAAGGCTTGCATAGATATTGAAATTCAAATATATATTACAAAAAGTAACTCTCTCCAAAAAGAGCTTGGAGTGCTGAGTTTGATAAAAACACTGTAAATTTATTGAATTAAAAATGGCATCTTGAGATTTCAGGGTCTCGAGAATGACTGAATAAAACTGTAAGAAAATACTCAATTGAAACCATGAAGTTTCAATTAGTAACATTATGAAAAGTAAAGAGCTTGTGTTTGATTCTTTGCTAGTAGGTGTTAATATGGTTTTAGCCATCAAAAGAGGATGCAATTGTGAATATATATGTGGCTGAGAACTATATTTAAATCAATAATTCTTTCACATGACCTTAATAGACTTAAAGTTGAAAAGAAAAATTCACTTTGGGCTGAGAATAGTTCCTAGGCTAAGGAATAAATAGGAGACGAAGGCAGAAATAAAGATAAAGGTGGCAGCTTTAAGTTTTTATCATTGGCAAAACTGTGATTCTAGAAAGTTAGAAATCAAACCAGCTCTCCCTCTTTTCTTGGCTAATAAATCATTTGTGCATTTTAAATATCATGAATTGATTAAAATAGATTGTACACTAAAACTGCAAACATCAATGGTTTCCCCTAAATTTAAATAACATTGTTTTGTGTGTTTTCTCTCTGTAAAACTTAATGTAATTACTACAAAAAGAAGTGGAACTGTTGGGCAGGGCATATTTTGATTCTGTGAAGAAAACTAAAATTTTAAGTTTTATATTAATATTTTGTAAAATATAGACACATGCAATTGCAGTGTTTACAAGAAGAAGAAAATGATTTTTTAATGAATGGGTTCTAGCAGAAGCCACTAATTTATATGATTTGTATAAAATTTCAGTGATGCATGTTCTATTTATTCATTTATATTTTATCTTAATAGATTACAGTTATTTTAAATTAGATTTTAGAAGTATGAATTTAAGAATCATTAGGTTAAAGCCACTTAAAAGACAGAGTTTTCTTCTAGCGCTATCTTTGATTAAAATTAGGAAATATATATATATATAATATTTATGGATATATATAAACATACATATAGGTATGCATTTACATATATTTACATAATTTTATATATATTGTGTATAAGTTATAAATTAAAATTTTATATATCTGCTCATAATAAGTCAGAAAAGGATATTTTGATTAAAAACTCAAGAGCCTTTATTTACACTTAGTTCTTTGCTAATCTAACTCTAAATATGAAATCATTTGGATCTTTCTTCTGCAAACTTTGCTATAAAAATACATAGCATGAATATTGTGTCAATAAGGGAATGTTGCATAGTGTAAAAAAGAAAAGAGTTTGTGGTTTTGAAAAGGGAGCAAGATAAATTTAAAAGCTTTAATATCAAAACAGGATTTAGAAAAGTTGCTATGTATTTGAATACATGAAAATATAACGGCTCTAATATCACTAGAAATTAAATAGTAGGAAGCAGATTTTCTTCTTTTGTATGCTAGCCAGAACTGAAATATATAAATCTTGCACTTATAAATATACATTATCTCTTTGTAGATTAACCAGATGGTGGTGAAATAAAACTCATGTACCAAATTTTGGATACTGAGCTGCTCAAGTTTTCCTATCTTCTCCAGGTGGAATGGGAGTGGGACTTCACCCCCTTCCATGAGGTGAGCTCTGCCACCAAGAAAAGACTAGCAGCTTAAAGCAGTCACCTTCTAAGAACTCCAAACTGTCAGCTGTACAAATAGCTTTAAATTGAAAATGAGCAGAAACTGCTGCAGCAGCTACTAGGGAAGCTCTTACCAGGCAGAGCTGAATGAGAATGTATGAATGACTCTTGAGTAAAGAAATTCGACTGCACATACTTGGTAGTAGTCATGTCCAGGGGCATAGAGAGGGGCTTAGGGAGTTAGAGAACCTGGGTTTAGGCAATAAAACTGTGCTACCTGAAAGAATTTAGAAACAATAATAAAAACAACTAAAAATTGGTCTGCTTTTTATTATCACTGTGCACCAGCAGGTCTAGCAATGTTAGTGATAAGATACTGCTGCTACTGGGCAGATGGCTCCCACTCCCTCTTTTACCTTGGTGCATCATTGTCTAATAGGCACATTTTAAGGGCAGAAAAGACTGAATAGAAAACCTTGAACTTTACTCAGGAGTATTGCTATTTACATTATTACTGGTATTATTATTTTGAATTTTTTATTAAAGATTGACAAATAAGCACTTTTGTTTACTTTTCCAAAGAAATAATATTTTCATTTAAAGGGAAATAGATATAATTGTTTAGAATTAAAAGTGTAGAAATACTCTGTTGTTAGAACTAAGGAGTAAACATCAACATCAATATGCATCTATTTCTTAGCTTGGTTTGGCAATATAGCCCAGAAGTGATGTTCTACCACAATTTCTCTTAGAGCCTACTTATATCATTAGGTTATTGAAATTGCTAATTTCAAATCTGGAGCAGGGATAAAATGTGCCTGCTCATTGGAATAAGACATTTTTCAACGATTATTGAGGCCATATCAAATGGGCACAACTACCAACCTTACAAGATCCCCACTAGCCAAAATTGTTATAAGCATCAAAAAAAGAATCTTAATTAGGGTTGATAGAAAAACATCAAATGTATGAAAAGACTTAAGTCTATAATATTATGCAAAATAGAAAATCTGATCTTATTCTAAAGAGAATAAAACATACTCATTGAATCTTGTTAATCATGTTGGTATTTTTAACTCATTTATTATTTCAATGAACAACATAGAAATTAAAGAATGTCAAGTAAATCTGTAAGAGGACTGAAGGGGACCCATCATTAGAAAAACCTCATAAATTGTGATCACTAGTAAGACAAAGCTATTAAGTTAAAATTTGATGAAGTATTCAAATATCCATATCAATTGTATATTCCCAAGAATATGAAAAATGGGACAATCCATTTGAAAGTTATTTAAAATTAAAATTACTTAAAGTTAAAAGGAGTATTTATTTGCCTAAATTAGGAATTACAATGCTATATTGAATCAAATGATCACACAGGACACACACTCCAGAATTCTGTGAGTGGACAGAAGAATGAGGTAATATGTTTAACCAGAACCCAGGGAAGTGGGCAAGGACATCACTTCTTTCATGAGTTATGGAACCCCTGACATAACAATTATAAAGGTCAGCATATCTCAACAAGGTCATAGGTAGGAATCTCCTCCACGTCTTAGTCCAAATGGCAGTATTTAATTACCTTCAGTAACTGCAATGCTAATTCTTTTTTTTTTAATATCGAGCATCTATCAACTTTTAGAGTATTTGAATTCAACCTGAAAAACTTTTGAAAGACTCAAAACTATACTGTTAATATTTTGAAATTAAGAAATAATCTGTACATACTTGATATTTTGTGTAATTATAAACTGTAAAACAAGTTATCTCCTTAGAATAAATCTGATGAGAAGTAAGTAGTTAAATAATTAGGCTCAGGATTTTATGTTGGAATCTTGTTAAGCTTATGTGCAGTGCTGATGTTTTTAAAAGAGCTTAAGCTCTTCCCCATTTACAAATTTAACTTGTTAAAGTTATACAACTACTCATCAGAAAGATTTTATTTGAATTACTTAAAAATTTAATTGAAGTCCCTACATAGGAAGTCAGTTTAATAAATACAGTTTTAGCCTGTAATCCCAGCACTTTGGGAGACCGAGGCGGGCGGATCACAAGGTCAGGAGATCAAGACCATCCTGGCCAACATGGTGAAACCCCGTCTCTTCTAAAAATACAAAAAAATTAGCTGGGCGTGGTGTTGCGCGCCTTTAGTCTCAGCTACTAGGGAGGCTGAGGCAGGAGAATTGCTTGAACCCGGGCGGCAGAGGTTGCAGTGAGCCAAGGTTGTGCCACTGCACTCCAGCCTGGCTCCTGGTGACGGAGTAAGACTCTGCCTCAAAAAAAAAAATACATACATACATAAATACAGTTTTAAATATTTACATATTAAAACATCATAAATTAAGTTTGTGCATATAAAACCAACTATTATTTAAAATTTCATAAAGGGGATCAATGAAGTGAGAGACTTATAATAATACTATTTATAAGGCAAACTTAAAAACATAGAAAAGAGCCCCTATCCATGCTTTTACTTTCCTCTGGCATCCACAGAGGACAAAGAGAAGGCCACCAAGCGCCCTAGAAGAATATATGGAGATACAGGACACAAAACCTTAAGATCTATGGGCTCCAGTATACCTGGCCATCCATGTCCTCCTCCCTCAGTGCCCCCAGCCTCAGCCGTAGTTGCCACAATGGACAGAACCGCATGCTGTGAAAAACACATTAGAGAAAATGTGACTGTCTTAGCCAAAGGAAAGAACTTTAATGCTTTACTGAATAAACATTGTGAATGCTTTCACATGTATGTTATCACCTCACCTTACAAATTGCCTTTTGCAGTTTGCTAACTTAGGACTCCTTGTTTTCCCCTGATCCCAGCCTTCACCTGAATTGGAGGCATGTTAGGTTGAAGTATGTTTAAACAGAAATGTGAGAGTTGATGTGCTAAGAAACCACAATATGGTGGTCAGGCAGCTTTTGGAGGTAAACACTTCTTGTCCTTACTTCTTGTAAAACAATGATTAATAAACAACACATTTTAACTTACATTGGGTATCCTTGGTACCTTTTCATAACAATGTCTGTATAAATGTATGTATTCATACCCACATTCCACCCACAAAGAAATTAAAGCCACTATGAGCTTGTGGCATAAACTTTAAGGGAATGTTACGTGTGTGGCTGGCGTTACATGTACTAGACAAAGTTGCAGTAGACACAGGTTAGAATGCCTAATGTGTCTGCTGGTTCATTTGTTCTTATCTCTACTCCGGGAGTCTCATACATTTTGGCATATAGATTTCTCTCAGTACAATATTAAAAACTATGGAAAAATATTTGTTACTTTTATTATCTTCAGAACGGAGTTTCAATTTTTAACTGTGACAATTTCCACAGTAGCTGTGTTTTAGAGAAACACACACACATACATTTTATACTTTTCTCCTTCCTACACAATTCAGGAGTAGATTTACTTATCCAAAACAGGTGCAAACACAATGGGTTTATTTTCTTTGTATTCAACATTTAATAAGTACTTTCTGTCTGATATTTGTTCCAATAATTTACTTGTGTTAATTCATTAAATACTCAAAACTGTAAGATAGGTGCTATTACTAGTCTCATTTTACAGACAGGAAAGTGCAGGCATTAGGAGTTTAAATAACTTGCCCGTAGTCCCATAGCTAAGATTTAAATGTATCTGGGATTCAAAACCTGCAGGGGAGTCTGTTTTCAGAGTCCCTGCTTCTACCATTATGTAATACTGCCTTTCCTCCATGATAGATTTTCACTTTGTAAAATAAAAAGCAGAGTGGTTTAAATTATGATTCAGCTATTTGTTACATGTGTAGTTTCTTTAATGGTTTAAAAATTGGGATGCTGCACCTTTCTTAGTACCCCTTGAAATAAAAATCTCTCCTTTGGCACTATCCTCTGCATGCCATTCAGTGTGACAAGACAAGTACTATGCAGTCATGCCACTGACATCAGTAGGTCTAACAGTTCACCAGAAATCACGTGCTATGCACCTTCTAATCAAAGCCAGCTGATGCTATTTAGGTCCCTTTTTAGAAAGCTTATTTTTTTAAACAAAACCACATATTTCTGAGAACCTAGATGCCAATTTCATATCCATTAAAACAACAGAAATCCCTTTATGGATTATAATGGGAATGCTGGTAGACCCTTCCCTGCATGGGGTTGAGTGGGTGTTACTACTGTATATAGCTGTCATCACGGCACATTTGTGCAATAAAATTAAAATCTTGGTCAGGAATCAGATAGAAGCTTGATATTTTTGATTCACTCTTCTCTGTTATTGCTTATCATCCTTGAAGATATATTTTTTGGCATCCTGAAAACAAGGAATCTGGTTACTATTGCTTTATGCTATATAAATACACCCTGTTTATATTAAAATGATAGGCAAATATACTTAAAGTTGGAAAACATGACCACAGAAAACATTTTTTTCCTCTCATTACTAAACATACTGATACATTTTTATTTTTACTAAACTCATGCCCATGGCCAAAAGAACCTTCTTCGCATTTTAACACTTTCAGAGAACCCTTTCATATGGCCTAAATATATTCTATTATAAATATTACTGTGATTATAAAATAAGGGAAGTATGTATTTTACAAGCATGCAATACTGCAATATATCATTTTGTAACTGTGAATATTGCAATTCTATTTTTAAAAGGAATTGTAAGTACTTTCATGGTTTACCTTCCAAAGCAACTAGCTTTTAAGACAAAGCAATGAAGTAGAAAGAGGGGTCAAAAAGAAATGGATTTGAGTACTGACTTTACCATCTACTAGCTGTGTGACTTTGAACAAACCCTTTAACCACCATGATCCTCAGTTTTTAAAATATTTATAAGGGCTAATAATATCTCCTTCCAGGGTCATTGTGAAGTATACGGAATGAACACATGTTGAAAACCTCACAGAGAGGATACTCAATAAATATTATTCCTGCATCACCCCCATCTCCTTTCTATTTGATCAATTTAGCTAATCAATTATATGTAATTTATTTGTGCTTGAATATCCATCCACAATTTTGAAAATTACATAGAATTCATACTGACAAACATATTACTCTATTTTTAAAAAGCAAGTTTGCTCTTCATATAGATTTATAATATTTACATTCATTCTTTCTGTACATCTTTTGGCTAGTTTTATAGTTTTGGAAGGCATTATTAATGCTATGGTTTTTACATAACCAGTTCCTAGCAGATACGAATTGTTTGTGTAAAAGATTTTAACTCTAAGTAATAAATCACAATAACTATGCATCGATTGCTAATTTTTTCTACTCTTGGGTTTCTGGGAATGATCCCCTCTTAATTGCTATGATTAGATGATAATTTAGCAAATTATACTTACAATATAAATTATAGATAAATCTCTGATTGTAGAGACACTGTTGGTGCCCTGCATCTCATCCCCTGGGCTACTTCTAATTTTAGCTACAGTATTAGATTTATGCAATGTCCCACCTCAGACAAGTGTCTTCACCTTTGTTTTCTGCTTGCCAAGCCAAAAAGCCACTGGAGTCTACTTGGCATTTGCATGCACTAGGACTAGAGATCTAGGGAAGTTACCAACCACCCCCTCCGTACTTCTTTAACCAATAGGAAATGGGAACTATTTGATCAATGTCCTAACTTCTATCCTTCCTAGAATGTAAGGCTGTTTATATTCTACTCAGAGATCCTTATGGAGTCAAGCCCTGTTGTGTCCAGCAGCAACTTACCAAATCCACTCTTCTATTGGGTTTCCTCCTTCCCTGCTTCATTCCTCTCCTTCCTCACTCCTGCTACCTGGGATCACTCCCAAATAAACTACCTACACCCAAGTCTTTGTCTCAGACTCTGCTTTTAAAGGAACCTAATATAAGATCCTGACCTTGCAGTAAACCTCTTAAAATTCTTTACTCCCTTTTCCTTCCAAGAAGCCCAGACTTTTTAACAAGATAGCCAGGGAAGATGCTTCAGGATTTAACCTATGTCTAACGTCCTACTTTGTGCTCTGCATGAGTAAACTCTAGCCATACTCAACAACATGCCATTTGAGATTATAACTAGGCTCTCAAATGCCTTTGTATTTTTACAGATGCTTTACTTGGCCAAGAATAATACTCTATGTATTTGTTTTGTTTGTTTAGAAACATGATCTCACTCTGTTGCCTCAGCTGGAGTGCAATGGCACAATCATGGCTCACTGCAGCCTTGAACTCCTGGGTATAAGCAATCCTCCCACTTCAGCCTCCCAAGTAACTAGGACTACAGGTGCACACCACCATGTTCAAATATATGCCTATCTATCTATCTATCTATCTATCATCTATCTATCTATCTATCTATCTATATTTTAGGGGGGTAGAGATGGGGTATTTCCTCCCTCATTTGTTTTCCATCCACAATTCACTAGTATACTATCCCTTTCACCAGCCAAATCAGATATTTCTATGCACACTGCATACTCTCATTATATTGCCATTCTTTCTGTTACTATGATAGTAGAATTTGATCTAAGAATTGACAAAAATTGGTGGATAAATATTATTCCTCAGTTTCTGAGCATTGTTAGTGAGAAAATAACTCACTTTAAAGGGAAATAGAATTAGATCAATGGCCTAGAATGGGGTTGTCACACTTTGCAAATAACTAAATTTCTGATAAATAACATTTTAATGCATATCTTATACATTGCATGATATATACTTTAAAATGTACTCATTGATCTGAAATTTAACTGGAAATCATGTATTTTATCTGGCAACTATGGCCTGGGACCCATGAGCATGCTCATGCAGGAAAGAGATGCACAGCTCTAAGTCTCCAGCCTCTTGTTTTGAGGCTTTGAGATAAAGGATCTCAGGGAAGCCACAGTTAAAGCAATCTGGCTGGCAGGGGAGAAAATAGAATTAATATTGAGTAGTTGTTTCTAGGCAATATAACAATAACCAGGCTGATACCTGGGAAACAACTGCTGTGCTAATCCCTCCTTCTCATTAAACTATGAACTCCTTAAGAACAGGTACTGTGTTGTAGTCATTACAGATCAGCACTATCAAGTGCAGTGCTTTTGACATGGTAGGTATTATATGCATTTATATATATATAAAGTATTTAGTATGTAACATATATTAATATTTATGTAAATGTATTTGTATATAATATATGCATAATGATTTAGAGAAGAAAATTTGAAATATGAAAGTTACTTTCTGGTAAGTTATCTACTTTATAAGAGTTATTAGTACTTAGTGTCAAGATTCTGATTTTTCTCATTATTATTTTCCATATTATCTCTTATTTCAAAACATTTATTTCTAGAAGTATAAGGTAACAATTTTAAAACAATTTGTACTTTTTTTTTTCTACTTACAATATGATTAAATTAAATATTTAAAAATGTCTGTACTCCCAGCTACTTGGGAAGCTGAGGTGGGAGGATCACTTAGCCCAGGAGTTTGAGTCCAGCCTGGGCAACATAGTAAGACCCCATCTCTTAAAAAAAAATTTGATGTGAGTCTCTGTCTGGATCCTTATACTATAATAAGAAAAATCACTTGCAAACTTCATTTTTCTGTCATTGATTTGCAAACAAACTCGAGGAATCTTTTTTTTCTTTAACATTCCAGGTAGTTGATTAAAGAATAAAATCCACCAGAAATATTTTTCAAAACTATTAACCAATATTAGGAGAATACAAAAAGTATAAGCATGCTATAGGGACATGCATAACAACTGACTGAATGAATAATTCACATGAGAGTCTAGGTATTAGTCACCACTTTTCAATTGTCCTCCATAAAGACATGGCACCAATGTGCCAATCTTCTTCATTGTCTTTTGGGAAATAATATCAGCTTTTTCAAAGTTTCTAAGAACAAGCCATTGTTATATTCAAAACTGGGCTAGGGTTATGGAGAATAGGTTTTTAAGGTTAGTCACAGGCGTCACTTCACCTCTCAGTTCAGTTTTTCTTTGTACTAGAAACACATTAGACATAAAATATAACAAGACACAGTGAACACCTAGATGAGTTAAAAATCACACTTCAGGGAAACAGATGGACAGGTGAATGGAAGAAAGATGGGACATTATACTTTTTACTTTATCTTTACTGTTGAGCACCAAATTCTCATTTTTAAAGTTCGTATTTACCAAATTGTAAGGACAATTAGAAATGATGATTTTCTTTAAGTTTAAATTTAAAATGTTTTCTTTAAATGTTCTACCATTAAATATTAGATTGATTGTGATTATTTGGTGAGTAAAACTGAAACCACAAATTTTTTTAAAAAGAGAATATTCTTTATCAATACTATTGAATCCCCCATTCCCCAGGAATCTCAACATGTTTGAGGTGTACATGATTTTTATAATTTGTTTAAAATCTGAAAAAAGCCTTTTTAAAATAATTCCCCCTAATTTTATCTGTATGGATTTGATCATACTCCCTATTAAAACCATTAAAATCTGATTTTTCTATCAATGGAACTTGGGATATTGCATCAGTTAAACCATAGTATGAATCCTGGAATCAAAGTGAGAATAATATTTCAAATCCATCATTAGTGCTTCAAATAACAAAAGCTGACATTTTGTGCTCATTTGCAGTCGGCAGGAATTTGGCAGGAAGACATCACGTATTTTTCTCTGATGAAGAGCAAACTTTTGTAACCAGTGTGAATAACAAGATTAAAGCCAATATGTGCCTGATCAGACCACTCTTCTGCACCTAAAAAAATTAGTTATCCAGAACTGTCCTCTCTACAGCTATGCAGGCAGAGATACCTGTGGCATTCATGAAGGCTTTATGACTAAATTTTATCACACTTGATTTTCTGTATCAAATACCTTGGCAGTTGGGCAGATCACTTTCCACTGTACAAAAGCGCCTTTTTGTATTTGATATCCTCTTTAGAAAGTACACAGAGAACGCCTAACCTAGCAGTCAACTCCTTTTTCTTATAATTGTCTTTACATATGAAAGCTAACCTGCTATAAATACAACAAAATATTGTTTTAAACAGTCTTTATGTAACAAATATTTACCACGTACCTACTATACAGCAAAAATTTTTATTGGCTATTAGGATATACCTGTAAAGAAAACAGGGTTTCTTTTCTTACTTAGCTTAGGTCCTAATGGGAAGATATGCCATAAAGAAACAGACAACATGCCATGTTGTGGGAAGTGTCCTGAAGAAAATAATAAAGAATATGGTGGGGAAAGGATGGTAGAGAATCATCAAAGAATGGCAAGCATGGCCTCTTTGATAAGCCTCGTGATGTGAAGGAGTGGGTTTTGTAGCTCTGAGAGGAGAGAATATTCCAGACAGAGAAACTAGTGACATAGAAAGGTCCTGTGGCGAAAATATGGTCAACTTATTTGAAGAATTGCCCATGTGGTTGGAAGGGCCTAGGTGTAGTGCAGAGGTTGGTAGGAGATCCAGTCAAAGAAGTATTGGGTGGTCATATGAGAGGAGGATTTATAGGCCATAATAAAGACTTTGGATATTACTAGGGGTTAATGGAAAGAACTGGAATGTTCAACAGAGGAATGGCAAGCTCTAAGGTGATTTCAAAGCATTGCTTTGTCTATTGTAGGGAGACTAGATTATGAAAGTCCAAGTTTGGAAGCCAGGGGACAGTAATGCAGAGGTATGATTGTGGCTGAAAAGAGGAGTCAAAAATGACTTAAAGATTTTTGGGGTAAGTAACTGATAAAATACAATGCATCAGGATATAATATTGAAATGGGGAAGAGTGGATAATAAATTTGGAGAAAGTAATCAAAAGTTGGGTTTCATACATGAATAAACTAATTGTTTGTCAGACATTTGTGAGGTGATGTCAAGCTGGCAGCTGATACACGGATCTACTAACTGGAGGAATTTTTAAGCCTGGAGAGGCGCATTGGGAGTAATCAGTACATGGCGGATATTTAAAGACATGGGCATGAATGAAATCACTAGACAGTGAGTGCAGATAGAAAAGAAAAGATGTACTTCGAGGTTTGAGCCTTGAAGCATCCAACGTTTAGAGGCTGGAGAAATAAAATAGGTCAAGAAACCAAGAAAGAGTGGACTAGTAAAGTGACCAGGAAACCAAGAGACAAAGGTGTCTTGGAGTCCAACTGAAAACTCATTCTGAGAAGGAAAAAAGTGTTCAGTGGTACCAGGTGTGACGGAGAGACCCAATAAAGTATAAATAAAAAATGTGTATTGGACTTGGCAACTTTATAGTCACTAGTGACCTTAACAAGTACAATCTCTATGTGCTGGGTAGGTGGGCAGTGGTGTGCTGGTAAATTTTCAAAACTGACAATCTGGGCAAAAAAATCCCAACAACTCTGATATGAAGCATTTTCCAATTTGCATGGTGTAAACAGAACCATCATGGCTAATTTCAAGCTTACAACATGACCTTTCTTAATACAGAATTAGAAAATGACATGCACAATTGGCTCTTGCAGGCAAGAGAAAAGTGGTGTGAATGAAAAATTACAAATAGAATTCTATTTAAGATATACATGCAACAAAGTAAAAATAGCTTATTTATTTTAAGACATATTAGAAAGTTATATAATATATGTCTATAAAATATATGTCCTTGGAACTAGTTACAAGGTCTTGCCACTTATAGATATCATGAATACATTTAATATTTGCTGGAGAGGTTTTCAACCTAGCATTATTAAAATATCTTTACAGATTTTTATGCTTTCAAAAAGAAAAAATATTCTCTAGATTTAGCCTTGGACACATGTAATGTGGTATCTATTTATTTACTGACACTTGGGCAGTGTACTAAAATGGTTAGCTCCCTTTCTTGTTCTGGGTGTGTTAGTGCTAAAAAAAGAACATCCACTAAAGTGTGCAACTAAAAGAACCAATAATATGAATAAGAAAAATAGACTATAATTGTATATATAATATACAAAGCATTGAACCTCGAATAATAAAGAACCTTTAGAAATCAGTAAGAAAAACTAAGTAGCCAATAAAAATGTGAGCAGGGTAAATAAGAATTCATAAGGAAGGAAGCTCAAAAGGTTCATAAACACAGGAATGCTCAATCTAATGAGTACTCAGAGAAATGCAAATTTGAATGACAATAAGACACAGTTTCATGCCCATTAGATTGGCAAAACTTTAAAGAAAGGACATTGTCAAGGGTGTAGAACACGAAAAACTCAGATCAGGATGTAAATTTATATAACGAAGTTACAAAGCTGATTGGCACTAATTGGGAGAGTTGAATATGCATACAACTTATAATTTAGTATTTAATATTCTCCAAAAAAGTGCCTGCATATGTAACCACAAAACTTGTATGAGGATATCTAAAAGAGCACTGCTTATAATACCAAAAAACAAAGAATAAGCACTTGAATAAATAAATTGAGATAAATTCATGTGATAGAATACTGCTAGCACTGAAGATAAATAAGCTACTGTTACATGCATTAACTTAGATGAATCTCAAAAATGTAATATTAAGTGAAAGAAATAAGTATGATTCATATATATAGTATGATGAGTATATATGATAATATATATAGTATGAATGAATATATTATATGAGTGAATATGTATAAGATATATGTAGTATTCATTTATATACTATGATTATAGATAGTATAATGAATACATAGCATTATGATGAATATATATATAGTATGACTTATCCTATAAAAAGTTTCTTTTTAAAGGCAAACAAAAAATATACATACATGGGTGCTTAAAAGTATGAAGAAATGGAAGGGGCTGATTAACACAAAATTTAGGATAGTGGCTATTTCTGGGTGGTGGAGAGAGTAGATGATATTGGAGAGTGGTATACAGAAGATTTTAAATTTACTAATAATGTTTTGTGTCTTAACTTTGTTGGTATAAACATGAATGTCCATTTTATGATTGCTAAACTAGAAATTTTTTATGTTGTTTTGTGTGCATGCAATTTTATTCCTGCATAATACTACTCTATACATATAACAAAAATAAATAACTAAAGGAAGAAGAAACAGTAGATAGTTTAGAATCTTCCAACTTGGGCAACATAGTGAGACCCCATCTCTACTAAGAAAACAAAAGTTGGCCTGGTGTGGTAGCACATACCTGTAGTCCTAGCTACTCAGGAGGTTGAGGCAAGAGGATCGCTTAAGCCTTTAAGAACAAGGCCACAGTGAGCAATGATGGTGTCACTGCACTCCAGCCTAGGTGACAGAGCAAGAATCCGTCTTTTACAAAAAGAAAAAAGAATCCTTATCACTAATCTAGATAAGCAACATAGATCTGGGCTATGCTAGAAAGAAAGGGAATGGAGACAAAAAATGCAAATGGCAGTAGAGAACACAAAGCAGTCAAACCTGTTGGCTGCTGGACAATGGACATAAGAGAAGGAAAGTAATTTAAGTTGTCTCCATGCTGTGAAATCTGGTCAACATTGAAAGACAGCAGAGTTAGAGAGAAAATGACATAACAGGCCAGACGCGGTAGCTCACGCCTGTAATCCCAGCACTTTGGGAGGCCAAGGCAGGCAGTTCACCTGAGGTCCAGAGTTTGAGACAAGCCTGACCAACATGGTAAAACCCCATCTCTACTAAAAACACAAAATTAGCCAGGTGTTGTGGCACATGCCTGTAATCCCAGCTACTCAGGAGGCTGAGGCATGAGAATCGCTTGAACCCAGGACACTGAAGCTGTGGTGAGCCAAGATCATGCCATCACACTCCAGCTTGGGCAACATGAGTGAAACTCGACCTCAAAAAGAAAAAAAGAAAAGAAAAAGGAAAGGAAATGATATAACAGCAGGCAGAAGCAGAATTTCCTTTATTGGGGAGCAAAGTCAGAAATGGAAATTAATATTTGAGAGTCATCTGGTTATTCTCATAATTGGCTATACATTAGTGGATACATTATCCCAGGGAAAGGATATAAAATAACAGGATAGAGTATTAGGCTCTCAGGAATTTCCTTAGCAGGGAATAAGGAGGGAGTTAAATGAAGTCTTGTCCTCCCAGAGTAATATTTTGAAAACCACAAAATTGAACATCTCACCTCCATTGGGCAAAATTCTTCATAGCTTCAAATAATTTCTAAACTCTATATAGCCTTCTACGAAATGCTGTGTATGTTCTGATTTTATCTCTAGCCAGCTCCAGCTCCTGTGGCTACCACCTATCTGCCGGCCACACTGAAGTACTTGCCATCTTCTCCCACTGCTACATGACTTTGACCTTGTACTTTCCCTTCTCCCTGGATAAAGCCTTATCATCACACCAGATCCAGCATCCCCTCCTCTTAGAAGCCTCCCTTTACCCCTTTAAGTTGATCAGAAACCCCACTTTTCCACCTCACAGCAATCTTTCCATCACTCTATTATGAATTTATTGTACTCTTCTGTAATTGTTTCATTCTTGTCTCTTGCTTGAAGATGGGGTTAACTTTCATTTCTGTACCCACACTTCTTAGCTAAGAAGTGCACCAAGAAGGCCTTTAATAAGTGTTTGCTAAATAAATGAATGGATAATTAAATAAATCAGTAATAAATGAAATAGCCAAAGAAGGTTCAGAATACTTTTATCAAGAGAGATTTGGGAAGGGGAGTGAAAGGTTAATAAAATTTTGTTACACTCAGGTTATGGGGAATAGGAAAGCAGAAAACACTTGATTTAAAAATAAGGTGGGGCCGGGCGTGGTGGCTCACGCCTGTAATCCTAGCACTTTGGGAGGCCGAGGCGGGTGGATCACGAGGTCAAGAGGTCGAGACCATCCTGGTCAAAATGGTGAAACCCCGTGTCTACTAAAAATACAAAAAATTAGCTGGGCATGGTGGCACATGCCTGTAATCCCAGCTACTCAGGAGGCTGAGGCAGGAGAATTGCCCGA
>NW_016107493.1:1190548-1197749 GCF_001604975.1 Cebus imitator | reverse complement strand
ACAGTCTCCAAGTGAACTCCAGCCCCAGAACTGCCTGCCTCCAAAGGGGTCCTAGCACTATGATCCTAGTGACAGAGACGAGCACCAACGTGAGTGAGGTGCTGGTTAATGTGGCTATCTATCAAAAGCCCCTATCAAGCTGCTTCAACCTTATTATGGGCTTTGTGATGGATTGCAATGTGTTTGTGGCAGCTCTAAAGTACATTTTCCTGTCTCAAGATCAGAATACAGGTTTGGACCACACATGGTGGCTCATGCCTGTAGTCTCAGCACTGTGGGAGGCCAAGGTGGGAGAATCGTTTGAGCTTAGCAGTTTGAGACCAGTCTGGGCAACACCGCAAAACTCTTCATCTACAAAAAATACAACAACGACAGCAAATTAACCAGGCATGGTGGCACACATCTGTAGTCCCAGCTACTCTAGGGGCTGAGGTGGGAGTCGCTTGAGCCTGGGAAGTTGAGGCTGCAGTAAGCTGTGATCATGCCATTGTACTCCAGCCTGGGTGACAGAGTCTCAAACAAACAAATACAGGGTTAGGTGTTGATGGGCAGCATTGAGAAAATCATGTTACAGGGTGGCAGCACCTTTGGCACAGCTATGGCCATGGAACAGCCATCTGATGCTAACCAGGCAAGTGGTTGCTGGCTACATGTATGCTCTCCATCAGTACCAACCCATGTACTATAATAAAGGAATGTCTTTGTGTAGTCTGACAACAATAAAACAACACCAAAATAACAAAGAGGTGGTCAGTGGTGAGCTCCAGGACTTTTAAGTTCAGCAAGTGCTTTGGCCAGAAGCCACGTGAAGGATGGGTGAGGAGTGCATTCTGAGCACTGAGGTTTAAGTGAAAAATGGAGGCACCAGGGGACTATTTTATCTTCTTTTATTTTATTATTTTGAGACAGAGTCTCACTCTGTCACCCAGGTTGATGTGTAGTGGTGCAATCATGGCTCACTGCAGCCTTAACCTCCTGGGCTCAAGCGATACTCCCACCTCACCCTCCCGAGTAGCTGGGATCATAGGTGCACACCACCACACTTGGCTAATTTTTGTATTTTTGTAAAAATTAGGTTTCACCTTATTTCCCAGGCTGATCTCAAACTCCTGGGCTCAAGCAATCTGCCCTCCTCAGTCTCTCAAAGTGCTGGGATTACAGGCATGAGCCACAGCACCCAGCCACCATGTGATTAATTTTAGGTGAAAAGTCCACTGACTAAAAGCAACAGTGAGGTTGTGCAGACACTTTGAGAAGAGTGTGGACACAGACATGCCTGGGAGAACCAATGATGGAAGGCACACTAAGAAGGTGCCACTAAAGAGCAAAAGGGCTAGTGGGAGCTGGAAAGTGATCTTGGGTCAGTGCACTGGTAAGTCTATGGAATTGAGGATGGCAATCCTTTTTTTCAAATACAGTTAGTGAGAACACATTGAAGGTATGAGCTTGATGACCTCTGCCTCAGTTGATGTCATTTTTTAGTGGTTGCCAGAAAAATGAAAGCTCTGTAATTTAGGCTGAGTGAGCTGGGAAAGAATAAGCAAACTAAAAATGGTTAGTTGACTTCAGGGGATAGAGTTGGTCCCCTGGAACCAGCTCCTTCTAATATTAAGTGACTATCAGTTGCTGCTCCAAAAATCGTGACAATGCCTTTGAATTTGGTTTCTGTAAAGAGACTGGGACTTATTAAACCCACCACAGCCCCAGATTTCCAACCATATTAGGTATTTGCGAGAACCTTGCCCTGCAGAACGTGATCTAAAGGCTGCCAAAATGAATGGCAAAGCTGCTGCGTATCAGGATATCATTAGTGGATTACTTCTATCTAGAGATTACTTTCAAAGGTTATTTAGCAAACTGTAATTTTAAGCCTATTTCGCGTGACTGGCCTTGAGAAAGCAATAAGAATTTGAGTTGCCATGGGACACTCTAGAGAGAACACAAAATTCACAAAAGTATCAACAAAAAGTAACTATTAAAATACAAGTAAGTACAGAGATTAGAGTGCTAGATCCTGAAATTTAGAGAACTGAAGATTTGTACCCATTGTAATAAAACTAGTCATAATACAAAAACATGAGCACAATTATGACATGTGAATAGTATCAAAACAACTGACTAGATGATTTTTAAAAATAAGAAGACATTCATTGTCCAGTGTCACAGAAAGTTTTCAGAATGAAATTTTACTTACCTCACTAGCTGGACTCATTATTACAAAATAAGTTAGAGCAGTCTCTTCCATGCTTTGAAGAAATTAAGACAAGTTTTTTCATCCACTTAATAAGTCTTTGATTTAGTGTTACCATTGTTGCACTAAAAAATAATATAGCAACTTTCTACTGTTAGGGAACTTTGGGGCAGAATTTTACTGCAAGTGAGTGGTAAATACCAACTAATTGCTTTACCATTCAATTTCTTATGTCTTAGAAAACTCCCTTTTAGGCAATTGCCAATTAATCATCAAAATATTATAGACTCCTACTCTGTGTCTAGTTAGATGCTTGGCATTGGCAGTTATAAACATAATATGATAGACATGGTCTCTGTTCCCATGGAGTTTGTAGTCTATTGAGGAGAATGTGCAAAATGCAAGTAATTACAAGAGAACTGAGAATCTTACTAGAGGTTGAGTACAGAGTGCTATGGGAGCATGTACCAGGGAATTAACCAATTTCCAGCAAATAAAAATAAATAATACATGTAGATGAGAAGTACCTTAAAACTAATTGTTTTGGATTAGTTTTCTTCAGTATATTGCACATAAATATTTCAAAGCCTTAACATTTTTATACCTGGCCTCTTCCGCAAAATGGTTGGAGGCAGTTGATATTTCAGTTAGCAAATTAGTCTTACATATCTGTGAAATGAATGCAAATACTTTTATTTCTCTTATAAATAAACTTTAAATAAGCCACCCTAATTCTTGTTGTTAATTTCAACTCTGTCGTCCTTTTCAGCTGACAAAAAAGAGCAATCCATCATTCCAAAAGGTACATATCTTTGTGCCTTCTCACATGTACCACACTTTTGGTTGAAGGTCTGGCTAGATGTCTGCTTCAGCAATAAATATTTTTCCTTTACCACATGACAAGCATTTAATTGACAATCTGATAAATGCTACCAACAAAAAAAAAAAAAGCTATCAACTCTTTTCTCCAGTGTTCTATCATCAATTATCTCACCATTCAGAATATCCATAAAATATTCAGATCACTATGTAATAAAAAAGCTGTGGATGTATGCCATTGTGAGATAGCATATGTTCAGCAGCAAATGCTCAGTGACCTAGGAAGTGCTTCTTCCTCTCATAACACATGCCTTGGACAATCTTAACAGAAGTTCTGAAGTGGTAACCACAACACGCTTCCTTCCACGACAGATGATGCATCCTGTCATTTTTTAGAAAAGTGATTTAATCATTTCAATGAAATGTTCTTTGAAACAAAATTAAATGTTAGCAGTTTACATACTTTCTACCTGATACTGTGCTTTTTTCACATACTAGCCTTATTGATGGCAGGATACAAGGAAAAGCACGTTACAAAACCAAGCTCTAGTTCTATATGAGAAGTATTTTTAAAAATATATATATTTAAGGCTAAGTACACAATCATTTAACCTCCCTGGGCTTCAGTTTCTCCTTCTCTCAAATGGTTCAAGGAATCAGGGATTTGACAATCTGAGCTTTTTCCTGCAAAACTGTTTTTATGTGGAATAAAAGGGTACACTTTCAGAAAAATTTACTGAGTAGTCTCAGCCATAAAAAGGAATGAATTAATGGCATTTGCAGCCACCTGAATGAGATTGGGTTCTATTATTCTAAGTGAAGTAACTCAGGAATGAAAAACCAAACATCATATGTTCTTACTCATAAGTGGGAGCTAAGTTATGAGGATGCAAAGAGACAAAAATTATACAATGGACTTTGGGGACTCAGGAGGAAAGGGTGGACTGGGGTGAGGAATAAAAGACTACAAACAGGGTATAATGTATACTGCTCAGGTGATGGGTGCACCAAAATCTCACAAATCACCACTAAAGAACTTACTCATGTAACAAAACACCATCTGTTCCCCAGTTACCTATGGAAATAAATTGAAAAAAAAAAAAAAAAAGAGAGAAAAATTACTTAGTAGTCTTGTAGAAAGAAGATTGGACTTTGTCATATCAATTTGAAAAGATAAAACTGAAGGGAACTATAGGAATCATTTAGTCAAATATTTTCATTTTACGCATGAAAAACTGGAACCAAAAGTGGTTAAATAAATTGCCCCAGGCTACACAAACTGTTCAGGGGCAGAACTGAGATCAGAACCCTGCCTTCTTGACCGCTGGCTTAAATTTTAACAGTGAAGATGGTATTCCAAAACCTGTTTCTTATTTGTAAAGATTGGTTGAAATTAACAAATGTTGTTGACTAACATTAAAGACGTGACATGACAAATTAGAAGAAAGGCTAGTCCGAGGAGCCTGAAACTTCAGATCTGGGCTCCACACCCACCTTCGGCCTATATAGCACCCACCCTTTCAACTGCTGTGTAAAAACAATTAGATGATCTCATGAATCTCTACATATTTATATGTAAATTAAAGTAAAATCTTAGGGAAAAGAGGTTTAAAAATTCAGAATACAATATTAGGAACAAAACCAACCAGCAAGACTCAAAATTGTGTAGTTCAGGACCCAAGAATTCAGGCATTCGGCATCTTACAAATATGAGTTCACATTTCAGATATGCCACTTCAAACTGTTTATTTACTTTACCTCTCTGAGCCTCTGTTTCCTCATCTGTCAAATAGATTTAATAATATTTACCATAAAGCCTAGCCAAGATTGTGTATATAAAACTCATTTATTGTGTCATCCCACTGGTATATAAATATGAATCAATTTAACCTTTTTTCCATAAATATCTTTCCCTAAATTGTGGCAGTTCCTTTGATAACATCATAGTCACATACCCTAACTGAAAACTCACCTTTGCTTACAGAATAACATATTTTTGGTATATCAGAATAGTATCCATATAAACCTATTAGACTCTTTACTGGTGATTTTAAAACTTCAATCTCCTGGCAGCAAACCACCATGGCACATGTACCCACCTATGTAACAAACCTGCACATTCTGCACATGTATCCCAGAAATTAAGTATAATTTTTTAAAAAAGCTTCAATCTCATAATTTCATATTTTGTCAAAGCTCAGACTTGGAGCATGCGAGCAGGAGTAGAGCAGAATGTGCATTTATATACTTTATGTGTTGATTCCTCTCTGCCTTTCTCCTGCTTTCTATTCCCACAGGCTTCAGCCTCTAGGATTCAGTCACTTCTAGGATGTCTCTCTCCCCCTATCCATTAAAGAGAGAGAGATGATTCTGCTCAAGTGAGTGCTATTTGCAGGTGTAGGGAGGAGGCTTTGCCTGATGCAAGATCACACAGCTCCTGCCCTTTCTTTTTATCTGTTGCTCCATATGAAGCCACTGCAACCTTTGAGCTCTTGGACCCCCCTGAAAGCTATGGAGAACTGAGATGGAGGGGGTTGACCCATCTTCTTTGATGTTCTCTACAACTTGGTCTCTTCAAGCACCTATGGCTCTGGCAATTCTTATAATCTTCTAGGCTTCAAAAATCTCTAACACAGCAGTGGAAACCTCAGTTCTCAAGGGATATTAATCATGTCACTAGCTTCTCTAAACTTGATGCGTTAACACTGGCCCTATGTGTATATGCTGAACATGTCTTGTTCTGAACAACCTGATAATATGTCTGGGTCACCTGGCCTTGGCCTCCTGCTTCTTCCTTAATTTAACAAACTGCCCCCCACTGCCATTCCCTCTCCTAGGGGCAGGCTTTTCAAACATGAGCCAATCAGGAGTCCACACTCCAAACCACCTCCTTTATGGGGCTCCCACACTCTTAGCCAATATACACCTGCCCTAGTCACCCCAAGGCCACATATCAAGCAACTAGGAGCATTCCTATGCACCAGAACCAACTGAAATTATTTAAACTAGCCATCCTAAGACTGAGTGCTTGCCTCATCTGCTTCTTCTCACAGAAACTGCAATAAAGGCTCTTGCCCACAGTTCTCCCACCCCTGTCTCGTGGCTGTCCCATGACTCCTGTGTGGTCCCTGATGGCATGGCAAACCCCACCTCTTGGAAACTGTGAGTACTAGTTTTTCAATGGCAGTATTTCCTTATCTATGGGCCTTCCTATCTCTCGAAATTGAGTTTAATATAAACTATATGTTAAAGCATGTGAGATACATGTCAAATACTCCTTACATCTTTCCCGTGTTAAGGGAGCTGGCTCCACAGGTTTCTCCTACTCTCACCACATCTGGCTTTCAAGTAGGCTTGGGAGGTTGAGGATCTCTTATGCAAAAATCTGAAATCCAAAATGTTTCAATGAACATATATATCTTGAGTATCATGTCAGTGTTCAGAAAGTTTCAGATTCTGGAGCATTTCAGGTTTTGGAGTTTTAGGGATACTCAACCTGTACTTAAGATGACCAGGTCCTTCATAACATCTTGGAGTAAGTAACTTCACCAATCTTGACTTATTGCCTTTGGACTTCTAAGTCACTATGATGATATATTCTTTCTTGCCTTATGTATAGCTTCAGTTAGGAATGATTCAATAGCAAGCAGTCTCTGCACTCAGAGTATATATGGATAGGGATATATCTAACCCTATTTATTCTATAACAAAATTCTGGTACAAAAGGAAAAAATTCACTGATGGTCTATTACACATATAAAGCAATTTTCCTTATGCCTAGCCCACAATAAATAATGAATAAATTATACTTAAATACTCTCTAAACTGTTATTAACACCGTTGATTTTAGAATGCCACACAAATATATAGTGTTGATAGATTTTCTTTCTTACTCCTGTTGAGAGCATAGTTCATAGAGTAACCTCATCTGAAAACGAAGTATGTGTGATTAAATGTTCTTAATGCTAAGCTAGTCTGTGATAACATTTAAAATGTTCTCTTTTCACATTATTTTTAGAGAGCAAAGAATCACATATAATTAAAGTGGTGGATTTTTGCCTTACAAAAATCAATACTGGGATTAAAAAGCCACAGAGAGTTTCCTTTAGTGCTTGATTTAAACCGATATTTTTCCTTTCAAACTTTCCCTAATTCTTGTGCACCTCTCCAAAAACACAAAATTCTTGTGAC
>NW_016107493.1:1147060-1190350 GCF_001604975.1 Cebus imitator | reverse complement strand
CTCTCTCTCTCTCTCTCTCCTTCATTTCTGTTTCTGGGGTTGGCTACATCCTTTCCTAATGGCAGAGGGGTCTTCTTATGCAGCAGAGAAAACGGCCACTATCGGCACAGGACTTATATCTTTCCAGATTAATAATAACAAGAAAAAGTTGTCTGTTCTTATTGTTACTTTCTTTTTGCTCCTTTTAAAATCTTTTCTACTTTCTGTTTGGCAATCCAGAGAGGGTACTTTTGCCTAGTTCTTCTCATGTCTACCATGGGGGAGAGTGACCAGGATGGCCAACCATTTAAAGTAAGGACTGTGGTAGACTGTTTACAAAAAAGGCTGCCAACAGTTCTGTCTCTTCCTGTGCATTGCATGGTATGCCCATCATCAGGAGGGAGCATCTATTCTCTACCCAGAATCTGCACTGACACTGTGTCTTGCTGTGACCAATAGAATATGGCAGAAATGGGGCTGTGATGGTTGCATGCCTAGGTTGTAAGAGACTAGTGTCTTCTTGGAAATCAACTGCCATGTGAAAAAGCTGGAGCAAGCAGTGAATGATGACTGCTCTAGTACTTAGAGAAAAACCACAGCACACCAGCCTTTCCAACCATCCCAGCTGAGGCATCAGGAAGCCATTTTGAACATTTCATCCCCCATTAAACTCCCAGCTGAATGCTGCTGCATGAGTAACTCAACCAACTCCACCTACACCACCTGGAGCACAGGTAAGCTGTCCCTGCACCGAATCAGTTGTTTTAAGTCACTAAGTTATGGAGTGGCTTGTTATGCAGGAATAGATAACTGAAGCAGATACAGTGTGGCCCAGCCTGGGTCATGTGCTGCACTCTCTTTGGGGTTAAGAAGCAATATATTACCAGCAGAAGGGTGAGTGATATTAATAGAAAAGACATAGCCACTTAAAGACATACCACATCAATTTCTCTCTACCAGGACCTGATAAAATGCAAGAGTAAGTTACATCACAGAGTAGAGTCTATTTTAGGGGCTGGCATCTGAGTGTGTCAGAAACGTTAGAATTTCCTTTAAAGGAGATTAAATGGTATAACTATTTTGTGTAGGACTGGTCCTGGATATACTATTACCTTGTTATTCATGTTGCCATAAATACTGCTATATGTCAGAAAACTGCTACCTGGGAGGCATAGACTAAAAAGGAAGACTATGTGGATCTTCAAAAAGTCCTTTATGACATAAATGAGGATGTTTTAAAAAGTATTGTCTTTAAAAAAAATAATTTCAACTTTTATTTTGGGTCCAGGGGCCACATGTGCAGGTTTGTTACATCGGTATATTACATGATTCTGAGGTTTGGGGTATGGGTTCCATCACTCAGATAGTGAGCATAGTTCTGAAAAGAAGCTGCCATGAGTCTTTTAAATAATTATTAGAAAATCATTATTATTATTATTATTATTATTTGAGACGGAGTTTCGCTCTTGTTACTCAGGCTGGAGTGCAATGGCGCGCTCACCGCAAACTCCGTCTCCTGGGTTCAGGCACTTCTCTTGCCTCAGCCTCCTGAGTAGCTGGGACTACAGGCACGCACCAACATGACCAGCTAATTTTTTGTATTTTTAGTAGAGACGGGGTTTCACCATGTTGACCAGGATGGTCTCGATCTCTTGACCTCGTGATCCACCCACCTCGGCCTCCCAAAGTGCTGGGATTACAGGCGTGAGCCACCGCGCCCAGCTATTATTATTATTTTTGAGACGCAGTCTTGCTCTGTCTCCAGGCTGGAGTGCAGTCGTGCAATCTCAGCTCAGTGTAATCTCTGCCTCTCTGGTTCAAGCGATTCTCCTACCTCAGCCTCCTGAGTGGCTGGAACTACAGGCACACACCACCATGCCCAGCTAATTTTTGTATTTTTAGTAGAGATGGAGTTTCACCATGTTGGCCAGGGTGGTCTCGATCTCATGACCCATCCACCTCAGCCTCCCAAAGTGCTGGGATGGCAGGTGTGAGCCACTGCATCCAGCAGAGAATTACACTTATTTTTAAGAAAGTTTAAGATTACTGCCTTCCATGAATGAGCACCAATTTCATATTCACATTCATGTTGGTATTTACAAATAAGTATCTTTAATAAAATTATTAATTGTCCAACACAATCATATATGTAGCCTTCTAGACTTTGAATCCAAACAAAAGTAAATGAAGCAACAACACTGTTTTTTTCCTTCTGTTTGTTATTTGTTGAATTGTTTTGGATGTATTTTTTTCAAGCAAGGCACATGAGGTGCTTAGGAAATAAATATAACTGATATGGACACAAGCACCACCAATGACAGATAAAGTTGGTTTACTAAATATAATGGCTTATAATTTTTTCCATGGTTGGAGAAAATTAGTAGTGTGTGATGGTTATGGTGCCCACATAAAATAGGTGGTAGAAAGATGGTTCACATATATCACAGAGAATAGAGTCTACTCTACTACCACAAGTAGAACTTGTCTTCCAGAAACCAATTTCAGGATAGCAAACCCTCACAACTCCCTGAGTTGGGTAGTGGAAAAGTCAAGAAACTTCACCCCCTATAATACACTGACCAGCATTTGAATTTTGGACCAGGAATGGAATTGCTTTAGGTTTATGGACCTCCTGTTTTGAGAAAGCACAGTGTGAAATACACAACAAGTATCAAACCAACAATAAGAAAATGTAACAAATGTAAAAAAAAAAAAGTTTTTAAAAAGTGGGAAAGAATTTACCATTGGATATATTTATTAGATTATCTCAAAGGAAAACCTTTGGATAAAGGAGCTTAGATTTGGCTGCTTATCTGTGACTACTTTAATGCATCTGTGTCAAAAAGGTACCTTAAAAATGTAGAGGCTCCATTGTTTATTATCAACTACTGTGATCAACAAGTAGCTGTAGCCTGTGTGCTAGCTCTACTCCTACCTCGAGACATTCTTCTTTCTTATTTTTTTCTTTTTTTTGAGACAGGGTCTCACTTTGTCACCTAGGCTGGCATGCAGTGGCACAATCACAGCTCACTGCAGCCTTGACCTCCCAGGCTCAGGAGGTCCCACCTCAGCCTCTCCAGTAGCTGCAACTACAAGGATGCACCACCCTGCCTGTATAATTCTTTGTAAATTTTTTGTAGAGATGGGATTTTGTCATGTTGCCCAGGCTGGTCTCAAATTCCAGGGCTCAAGTGATCCACCTGTCTCAGCCCCCTAAAGTGCTGGGATTACAGGTGTGTGCCACCCACTAGGCCTGGCCTGAGACATTCTTTTTGAGTTTTTGTTTTGCTTATTCACTTATGTGATGTGTGCATAGTTATAAATATGCATTCACTATATAATCAGGTATAGCAATAAAGACACACACACATATTTTGGTAGAACTGAAGTTGCCTTTAAAGGTTAGTTAACTGTTTGTAAAATTGTCATAATTAAAAGAGGTGTAGTAATATTATATTTAGTAAAACAACATACACATATTGCTTAGTGCCAATGGGACTGTTAGAAACACATTTGAGCGTTATCTTTGTGGTTGAAATCTAAGGATGTGATTGTATCATTGCACAATGACCCATATTTCCTTCTTAATCTAACATCCCAACACACATAGACACACATGTACACACACAAAGCAGTATTTAACATATACCCAATTAAATAAAAATAATATCTTCAGGAAACCTACACAATCCTCTAGGCTGGGGATCCAGTCTCTTAATTATGCCCATTACCAATGAGTCAAATGTGTCTGTTGAAAGAAAATGAGTAACTTTAAGGCAAATAATCACATAATATGATGTACTGATCATTTAATATACAAGTAAATTCTCAGATAATTTGCAAACCTTTTCATTTCTTTGGAATGCTGGATGGCACTTTCTGAGTAATTAATAATAATAAACATAACACTGTTAGTTAAACACAATTTCTCTGCAAAACATTGCCTTACTTCCATCTAAAACAAAGTGTGTGTTTGAATGGGAGTAAGTTTTAAAAGCAAAAATGATATGTTTGTCTTTTCAAGATGCATAAACACCTTTAATACATTTCAGTGGCTTTGCATTCCTCTTAGAAGAAAGACCAGTTCCCTTCTTAGGGCCCTCCTAGCTTGGGCTGCTTTGGACTGGCCTCCGTCTGACCCCTCCTATGTGGCTACTCCCCATCTACAAACCTTTTATGCATGCTTCTCATTCAGCTGACCTCACCCTTGGATTTCCCCCATCCCCTGCTTACTATCCTTGCCCTGAGACTTTAGTCCTACAGCTTGTAGCCCTGCAGAATCTAACCTCTCCCTGGTCCCTTCCTCCACGATGCATTCTCATAGGTCACTATTAGCTGTCCTTTGAAGCATGTTATCAGTGCTGTAATTTTACATTCATTCATGTGACCATTGACTACTATCTGTCTCTGCCACAAAACTAATTTCCATGAAGGCAGGGACTATGCCTTTTTGCTCATTATTGCAACCCCAGAGCCCAACATAGTGCCTGGCACATGGTAGCCATTAAAAACTATATTAACTAAGTGAATGAATTAATTTAAATAATAATTGCTGTTATTCTAGATTTCAGGACTCAGCCTACACTAAAATTAATGGTGTATTTGCACATTTCCACCCACCAAAGTTCTGTCTTCATTCTTTTTTTTCTTACATCTGAAAATGTTTTATGAGATCAGTGTACTAGGATTTTCTTTACTTTTCCTATTTATTTTTTAATGGAGCCACAAAATTTAACTCACTCTATAACTTGGATTTGAAGAAAAATGAGAGTACTTCTAATTCTGCCTAAATTTAAGTCCGTTATTCTACACCAATTACCACCACCCCCATTCCAAATTCCCACACATTAATTAGCAGAAAGAAAAAAATATGTAAAATATGGTTTAAAGTCTGGTCGAATCCAATGATTTAAATAGTCCATTTAGAGATCAATCTTTCATATAAGTATGTACAGTCTTTCAAGTATCTTCTTACTCTTGTTCCCTCCTAATGTCTGAGTCTAGGTGTGCCTTATATAACCTCATGACAACAGAGATGAGAATGGGGACTTCTGTTGTGAAGATACATGCCACTCCTGATTGACAGGCCAGTGTCCTTTGTTCACTAGTGTTTGCCTACTGGAAATTGCACCTGGGGCTGGGCACATAGTGTGACTTATCATTCAGTCCAGTGTGGTTATGTCAGGGCCCTGGTATTCTTTGGCTGGTAAATTAAAGCACCCAGTACCTTTTGTGTACCAAGTGAGTATCCAAAGGCTACTGTTGATCAGCTGTCTGCTAGACAGTCATGAACTTCTTATTCATTGACTGCCTTCTGTCAACTCTAAGACAAACATCCTTCTCCTTAAAGTGTATTATAATTTTTAAAAAACATTATGGAGAGGTTGAAATCCCTCTGTAGATCCTCTAATCTGTTCCATATGCTCAATAGTTGTATAGCCGAAGCACAACTTTGCAGTTTGCCTGCTTATGCTCCTATTTATGCATAAGTGAGAAAAGTCGTTTTGTTCTTCTGGGTTCTGGGACGTGCATATTGTTAAGTTTAGGATTCTATTTGAAACAAATAAAAACCAGGGCTGATTTGGGAAAAGTATGCCTCATGGAAGCCATATAATATGAAAAGAGGTGATACAGCAATGAACTTTGAAAATTCACTGAAGAAATTTTAGAGGCCATGTTATCCAAATGTTTAATTTTACAGCTGATAAAACTAAATATCAGAGTGGGTAAGTGATTCACCTGAGATCATACAGGGAGTGGATGTTAGAGCCTCCATACAAACCCTAGTCATCCTTTTGGCTTTTCCTCTACATTGTATTGCCTCTCAAACTCATCCTAAGTTGGGACAAATTGAACAAGTCACCCAGGACCCAGGCTTCAAATTTCATTTCAGAGATTTGCTGTTTGTGTAACAGAAGGTTAGACAGAACGAAGACATATATGTGTATGCCTATACTTGACTTCCTTTACTCATCCCCCAGAATCAAGGAAAAAGGAAATAAAAATGTTAACACCAAGGATCAATTCCCTAGTGAGTCATGAGATGAGTAAACATTCAACCTACCAATCCCATTCCTAGCTATATACCAAAGGAAAATAACTCATTCTATCAAAAAGACATCTGTACTTTCACAATAGCAAAGACATGGAATCAACCAGGTGCCCATCAACAGCAGACTTGATAAAGAAAATATGGTACATATACACTATGGAATACTACACAGCCATAAAAAAGAATGAAATTATGTCCTTTGCAGCAACATGGATGCAGCTGGAGGCCATTATCCTAAGTGAATTAATGTAGAAACAGAAAACCAAATAACACATGTTCTGTTCTTACTTATTAAGTGGGAGTGAAACATTGTGTACACATGAACATAATGATGGGAACAATGGACACTGGGGACTCCAGAAGAGAGAGGGAGAGGGGAAGGGTAAAAAATTACCTATTGGGTACTATGTTCACTATTTTGGTGATGGCTTCAAAGACAAAACCTCGGCATAATGTAATATTACCATGTGACAAACCTATACATATATCCCCTGAATGTGAAAGAAAAAAGAGAGATCAGTAAAGAATATAGAAATAAAAAGACAGAAAAGAGAATAAGAAATGAAAAAAGTAAGGGAGAATGGGAGGGAGGAAGAGGAGAGAGAAAAAAGAAGGGAGGAGGAAGAAAAAGAGGAAAATGGAAGGAGGGAGGGAATGATGGAAGAGAGAGCATGTGCAGATAAAATAGAATATTGCTAGAACCCACAGGATTGCTGTCCAGCCACAGAGGTGGCAAATGGCTTCCTCTGCCCAAGTTAGGGAAAGAATCTGAAGCTTTTAGGAAGCTGTACCAACTTACACACACACACACACACACACACACACACACACACACACACACAAGTGTTCTGGTTAAAAGGTAGGTATTAAAAATGCAGGTAATACTCAATACTGCATTACTCAAACTGAAGAAGTCCTGTAAGTAACCAGAGAGTTATCAGAAAGCTGAAGTGGCACACGTCTGTACATTTAATTTTGTTAAATCAATTTGCATAGCATTTCAGGATTAATGAATGGAATTCAGTTTATAAATGTCAGTTATAACTATAATATTCACCCTGTGCCATAATTTAATTCAATGAAGCTAAAGGCTAGTAAATTTAGAAGCAATAAAAGGAAATACTTCCTTTCATTGTACACTTCACCCCGCTGAGACCATTGCCAGGAGGTCGTTGACATGGTGCCAGCTTTGAGAAGGAATTTGACAGGCTTCAATTAGATATATATGTGGCTAGTCAAAGTGGAGGTGATTTAAGAGTTACAAAATCTTGAGCTCTAGGTATTATTGAAAGCCTGTGCTAGGGTCATGCAAATCCTTCACCCTCTTTGCCCTGCACAGCTTATGGTGCATTAATCATAACTGCTTTTTATAGTGAAGGATACACACTGATTCAGAGATGAGATTACAGGGAAACGTGCTCCTTTGCACCATGAATTTCCCACTGAATCTGGATGCTCTGCTTCCATCAGGGAGGGATCCTAAGGAAGGGCTAAGAGGCCCCATGGAAATCTATAGCCTCCAGGAAAAAGTCCCCCAAGTTTCCTGAAGAGTAGGTGTAGGGTAACTTTGGACCACTTAGCCTCTCTCCCTTTAACTTCTCAACTGTGTGACTTTCCCATTAGAGACACCCATCTTGGAAACCGTGATTCCCATTGATTCCCACCTCAACTCTACCTCTAAACCAGTAACTTCCTTGAAAGTAAAGGGACAGGGCCACAAGCCCTAAATACTGCTCCTTCCATTGCCATTGAGTAAGCTCTCATGAGAAAGTCCATGCTTACATACCTGGCTCTATCTCATCTAGTGGATTTCAAGGAACCTTCTCTAGGGGCGGTTTGGAAATGCAGGGGAGTGCATTTGTTTTCTAGAGTAGGTGTCCCTAGGCATTTACATATTGAAATACATTGTTTAGTTATAAAATGTTTTTTCTTATATTACAGCAGTTTTTTAAGTTCTGTTATATTATCTTTGAATTTTATTTCATAGTGGTAAAGGAGATTTATAAAATATTTGTTGTAAGTTTTAAGTATCTTTTTACTCTTGTTCCCTCCTGACATCTGAGTCTAGGTGTGCCTTATATAACCTCATGACAACAGAGATGAGAATGGGGGCTTCTGTTGTGATGTCATGCGCCTCTTATTCTATTGTAAGACTAAAGTGTTTGAGATCAGAGAGTTTGAGAACCACAGATATACAGCATGGGTTTCAACATTCACATATACTTGAATGAATTTTTTCCAACTAAGTATCTAGGTTTCCTGTTCTGTATCTCACTGTTGATTCCTTCAAACTCATTGGTTGCTCACTAATACTTCTATTTCTGGTAAACACTGATAGTGTTGCCTTAGGTCACTTGCTACTGCTATCTTTATTCCTCCAAGTTCTGAATTTTCCATTAGTTTAAGGGCCTATTCCTTCGTCTTTGTCCAGAAAGTCAATATCTTTCAATGTGACTATTAGCAGGTCTTTCAGTACCTTACAGCAAACTCTAACTGCATGAGTTTTCTCTCTTATGTGGGAGTTAAGAAGTCAGAGTTGGGGAAGCATTTATTCAACACTTAAGAAATTACTTAAATTTCTTAAACCTTAGTTTTCTAATCTTTAACAATCAAATAATAATACCAACTTCACTGGGCTGTTTTAAGGATTAAAAGAGATACCACATGTAAAGAATTTAGCAATTTAGCATGGTATAAACCATACATAGGTGGAACTCTTTATTCCCTACTTTTGAATTACTTGTGTGAGTCTTTAGAATATCAATAATGTATTAGTTTTTTAATGATATTCATTCTTTGCAGGATTTTGTCATTAAAACCTGCAAAATTAACTCAAAATTGGATCTAAAATAAACCTACTAGTTATTGGAAATACACTAATGCAATTGTTTATTATTTCAACTTGATTTCAATTAGCAGAGTAAGAGATGCTTTTGATACAATATAAAAGTGTTTGCTTAATTCTTTCATGCAGTAGTCTCCAGGGTGAAAGCTTCTGCTTTAGTGCTTGGTCAAGCCTTAAACTTTATATGTTTTGGCACCACTCTCACAGAAGTGTTTATGGCTGAGACCGCCAAGTGCACAGAGTAAATATAAATTTTTATCAGTACAGTAAGTGTTCATAATATTGACTGTCAGCGGAAAGCTATGGAATACTTTTACTCCAAGTATTAGAAGAGCAGTAAGGCTTTGAAGTGGCTGCAAGATGTTTGCATCTAAGCTATTGATGCCCGCAAATCACTATTGCACATATAATAATGTCCACAGTATTTAGCATGGAACAAGCAAGGAATGAAGAGGCCAGGATCTAACCCAAGCTTCATGATGATTCTCTATGAGCCAAATAAACACTCCAACAGTCTTACATATAAAATGAGACCATTGCTGGTAGAAAATCAACTTACAGGGTTATTTGGAAAGAAAATAATGAGTCCACACATGTGAAAATGATATTACATTTATATAGCATGACTGTACAATTGTAATGGCCTTCATCCAGCTCCACTGCATTGGTTTTAAAGAATCTAGTGTTTTTTCAATGACGCCAGTTGCATTGATACGGGTTATGTGATGATGAAAAATAACCTGATTTCCATTCATACCCATCAACTTCAGAGAGATCTTCAAAAATCATGTTGCCTATTTATACTCCCAGGAATTTGAAATTTAACATGAAAATAACAAACAGAAATCTTCTACACACACTCCTTAGGGTTAATGGCCTATATTTTTCTCATCTCTCAAATCTCATTGAGCAGATATCTATGCTGAGCTATGAAACATCTTTTAAGATGAAGATACCACTATGCTTATGCTGGAAGAGATTCCAGTCTAGCAGAAAGAAACTAAATAAGGTATTACAGAGAAAAACAAAACAAAATAGCCTATAAGGCCATACCTGTTAAAGCAATTTGAGTCCATTCTCTCTCTCTTTTTTTTTTTAAGCTGTCCTGTTGGAAAGTGTGCCTATGCTATCCATGGAGCATTAGAACAAACTGTGCCAATCTGGCTCTTGTCTAAAAATATTAAATCCATATACTGGTTGAAAGAATGAATTGTGCTACTCCCCCTTTGAAAGTTCTTGAATTAAGTCTCAAAATACCAATACCTTTTGGAGCCCAAAAAGATAGCTCACTTATGCTAAGAACATTTTTGGCCAGAGTAAAAGATTTGAGGTGAAATCAGAATGAAATTTTCTGCCCTAGAGCACCATTGCATTAAGATGTTGTGCCTGATCTATGATTCCTGAAGCCCTGGTGTATCACACATTTTCAAAATTGGTAATATATTATCTTGGATTGCTCTATAATTATTTTATGATTCTTCATTTTATTCCACGACTTTAAAGAGGGCAGGGACAGCATCTTTTAATTCTGCCATATCCCTTATAATATCCTACACAGTGCTGGCATTCAGTGCAATTTTAATACATATTTTGTAAGTTCTCCTAGGTAACATGAATAATTCAGTAACTCTTTTGTTAGAATGATCCTTTCACTCATTCAACAGAACATGCTGTGTATCCTTTTACTTAGAAAATGAAATGCTCCAAACTTTTAAACTGGTAGACCCAAAGGGCACTTTATGTCTGGCTCATTCCAGTGCTAAGGGGATACCTCCCACTTTCCTCACTTTCTGCCTTCCACCACATCCAGCTGGTTATGACATTTTATCAGTTCCATCTGCCAACCATCTCTCTGATCCACTTCTTCCTCTCCACCTTTAGTCCTACTGCTCAAATTCAAACTCTCACATCTTTCACCTGCATTGTTTCAAAAGTCTTAAAATTGATTTTTTTTTCATTTTTCATCCACGTTTGATTCAATCAACACATATTTATCAAGGACCCACTATGTACCTAGTAGTTTCTAGGTACTGAGGATATAGACCAGATCCTTGTTGTCATGGACCTTCTATTCTGATGCCCAGAGACAGATAATAATAAAGAAGACAAATACATAAACTAGATAATTTCAGGTGATTTCTAAGTACTACAAATGAAAAAAGTTAAAGTGATACTGACTGCTGGATATAAAGAGAGGACTTTTCTAAGAAAAGGCATGTTGAATCTTTAGTGTTTAGCTGAGTTTTGAATGGTGAAAAGGAACTAGCCATCTGAAGGGCTGAGAAGACAATCTTCCAGATATGAGTGAGGGCACGAGGCTGGAATAGAGAGCAAAGCCCACAAGAATAGAGCATAGATAATGTGAAAGTGTCATATAGGTTGAGACAGATAGGTGGACTGGCAGCAGATTATGTGGCTTTGGAGGTGTTTGAAAGGAGTTTGCATTTTATTCTAAGAGTGACAGGAAGATATTGGAGAGTTTTAAAACAGGGAAGTAGTATCACATAATTTAATTTTTAATAGGCTTACTCTTGCTATCCTGAGAAGACTGGATTGCATGTAAGCAAAGCCTGAATCCAAAAGACTAGTTTAGATGCTACTACAACAATTTAGATTAAGAGAAGATGGTGGCTTGCCCTATGGTGATGAAAAGTAAAATGAAGAAAATGATTAAACTTAGAATATACTTTGAACATTGGGAACAAAATGAAAGGGGAAATAAAAAAATGGCACCTAGGGATGGGGCTCCATCATGTAGTTGGCTAATTGTACTATGTATTGAAATAGGCAATATCCCACAAATAGAAATATATTTCACAAATAGAGTAATTTTTCTGAAACTCAAGTCTGGTTATGTTTTGTGCTTACTTAATATATTTCAATTAATTCAATATGAATTCAATATTCCCTGTCCTTTTCAATATAAAACCCAAGTTTGTGTTATACACATGGAATCATCTGAATTTGTCTCGCCTTCCCTAACCAGGCTCCTTTCCTATCTCTTCCCGACAAAGAGCCCAGAGCTTCAGCCATAATGAGCAACCTAGTTCTCTTGACATGCTGCACATTCTCGTGTCTTCATGCTTCAGCATTTATTCTTTCTTATGCCTAATATGTCCTTGACTCTCCTATGTGCTGCAACATCCTACTTATCTTTCGAGATGTAGCCTAAGTGCTACCCACTCTGTGGCACCCTACCTACCAGGCCCCAGGTGAGTTAGGTGCTCCTCTGTGTTCTCCTAGTCACCTGAGCCAGCCTCTGGGAATAAGACAATCACATTTCAGAGACTAGATATGCCTTAACTGTTAGCTTTGTCAAGTTTGCAGTCTTACCCAATGTTGTACTCCCAGGGTCCAGGAATCACATGGTCATTGCTAAATATAACTATTTCTTAGGGAACCAAATGCCTGAGACACATTTAACACACTATCTTCTAAGTCTAGCTATGCAATTCTTCCACCTGTATAAATAGACTGATAGCTGAACAGAGGGCATTTAGAAGCCCCAGTCTATACCTAGTCTAGTATCTTTAGTACCTAGGTTGAGATGAACTTCACTACAAAATCACCGTTGGAGGGGGATAAACTCTTTGGTAACTGCTCTACAGCTATTCTTTGCTTGTTTTATTTTCAGCTTATGTTGGTCCCTTAAAGGCATAGGCCCAGAACTTGAAAGGAAATCCCAACCTGCTTGTACACCTGGATTTTAACTGAATCCATATTAGTGTGTTGGATAGCATCATGACCAGGCATAATGGTCTTTGGGAGTTGCTGGTGAAATAACACTGGCTGATAAGGGACATCACAGCTTGCTGAATGGGCGGATATAGTCTGTACTTCACCCCAGTGATCATAATACTTTTACTTTTTCTGCTTAACTGCCTGGGACTCTTTGTTAATTATTCATCTGTTTCTTACCTATAGCCCACTGCAGCACATTAACAGTAATATTGGTAAAACTTTGTTTGTTTTTTGCCTCTTGCTTTGCTTCATGGATATTCAGAAACATGGAAGATATTTTTGTAGAGAAAAAAAAAATGTCATCAGGTTAATTACTTTATGGGTCTTGAGACCCTGAGACTAGCCAGTGCACTTTGAAGCAAGATGTTTTCTTAATGAGGAACTTATTTTCAGTGTGTCAAAGTCGTAAAACTTAACACTGACCCCTCCCTATATTTTACACTGTCTCTGCGTTGTGCATGCCTAAATATGTTGCCAGTAGATTTATATTCTAATAACTTGATTTTTAATTAGTGAGAAACCAAAGCAGTACTAGTTAAATGTCTCACAAAGCATTGCAGATGACTCTAAATGCCTTATGATATAAATACCTTGAGTAAAATGAAAACACAAGTAGCTTTGCATATATTTATATGTTTTGCCCTTTAAGTTTTGAGTTTAAAGGCTGAAAGCAGAGACAGTGGTAAAAGGAAGGCAGCTTCTTCTGAAGATCTATGCATTAAATTAGTTTGATTCAACTCAACACACACTTACCAGACACCTACTATGTGCCAGGCATGTGAAGGGCAGAATGGAGAATACTGAAACGAATAATACAAAGGGCATGTTGCCCCAAATCTGTCCAAAATAAGGTATCTTCCAAGGGATACCTTTTCCATTCCTTTGAGTGGTCTCAGTAGATAGGTCAAACCAGAGATGATGTAACAATTCTGGGGTCATAAGCATTTCTTTGGAAATTACCACAGGCGTGATTTTCAAAATTATCTCATGCAAGTTACTTTTTTTTCAGGCAAACGCTAAGTGAAAGTGAAACAGCTCTACTCATTATAGTTCACTTCTGGAAAGTAAACTTAAGGTGCTTTTTAAAAGTAAAATATTTTAAAAATTAAGTAAAATAGTTTTAAACATCTAAAATTATTTCAAAGTTAAATTGTCTAAATCAATAAAATAATTTATTCTCTGACATTTTCACTTTGGACTAAAATATAATTTCTGGTTCATTTTAGTTCTGGACTAGAATAAAATTCCTAGTCAAGCATATTCAAAAATCTTTCTTTTATGAGTGAAATAGGATTTTGTAAATTTGTTACTCAGAACTTCGCAATGGAATTGGTGTTCAGGACTAGAAAAAAGTAGAGTAGTTCTTGTGTTTATATAAGCGCTTCATTCATTCATCCATCTGTTCTTACATCCAGCCACCCATGAATGGACTGAACACAAATTAGATGGGCACCTCTCTATTTCAGGCTCTGGATACTATACTTGAGTTTCCTGTTCTCTCAATGGAGAGTACTGTTTTGTACTTTCTCCCTTCACTCATCATACAGTATCTTTTGCTTATTTGTTTGTTTGTCTTATAAATGCCAGCATATCAGCTGTATTCTAATACACCTCTGTTCTTTCCTTGAAGATATATGAGCATCCTCCAGACTGATGTATCATTCCCCACTCTGTCACCCCATCCTAGCTGCTGTCCAAATGGTAAAGCAATGGTCAAGGTACAGCAATATCACAGAAAGCTGAAGGCCCTGAGTTGCTGTGCTTTGAATGGACAGCATTTCTAAGAGGCAGTCAATGGAAGAGAGACACATGGGTCTTGAACACTGAAGAAGAAACCAGACCCACACTGCATACATCTCATTGTCACTATTCCTCTGCCTTACTGGACGGATTCTGTTTGTTCTCCATCATGTCTTTGGAATTTGTATTAGTTTTCCTAGGGCTGCCATAACAAAGTACCACAATCTAGGTGACTTAAGGCAATAGAAATTTATTCTCTTGCAATTCTGGCAACTGGAAGTTCAAACTCAAGGTGTCAGCAGAGTTACGTTTCCTTTGAGACTCTGGGTAGAGTTCTTTCTTGCCTGTTCTAGAGTCTGGTGGCTCTGGCAATCCTTGACATTCCTTGGCTTGTAGACGGATCACTCTGATCTCTGCCTTCTCCCCTGTATCTGTGTCCAAATTTCCCTTTTCTCTTATAAAGATACCAGTCATTGCATTAGGGTCCACCCTAATCCCGTATGATCTCATCTGAACTTGATTATATCTGCAAGGATCCTGTTTCCAAATAAAGTCACAGACATGGGCTCCAGGTGGACATGAATTTGGGAGAAGGGATACAATTCAACCCAGTATATATCCAACTCCCTTTTCTTACCCCTTCAAGTTCAGGGGCTTGTTATTCCTTCTTCCTTTTTTTTTTTTTAACTTGTTCGTGCAATTGTAACTTGTTTACACCATGTGAAATCCCTTTGTTAAAGTCTCTTCAAATTACCCAGCGTGCTAGTGTCATTTGCATCCTGCGGACTCTGACTAATACACCTGCCCTCCCACCTGCCATCTTTTATTTTAATTTGCTTTCACTTACCACTTATAGCAGGAATGTTAAGAATAGAAAATTGAACCAGGAATGATTTGCTCTTTCCCCATAGTCTTTGGGGAAAGACCATTTGGCCTGACTATGATTCTGCCTTTAATTTTCACTGAACTGAAAGTTTTTTGAATGCATGACACTGATAAAAAGAGCTCTAGAGTAAAGAAAGCCAAAGGGGTAAGAAAGGAAATGGCAATAGACTGCTTTCATATAGATATAGAGGAATATTTTAATAACCACAGGAAAGCAGGAAGTAGACAGAAATATTTTTTAAATGGGTATGCTGTTGCTAATATGGGCAAAAAACTGTGTTTTGTTTTGTTTTGTTTTTCTTCTTCTACCTATAATTTATATCAATGCATCTTTTAAATCCTAGAAAAAATCTTTCTAGTATTCTTATACTTCACGTTTAGGAATTTTGCATTTATTATAAGTGAAATTGGTTCATAGTTTTCATTTTTATGCTGTCATTTTCAGGCTTTGGGTCAGAGTTAGGCTAAATTTGAAAAATAAATTTGGAAGATTTTATTCTTTATTTACATTCTAAAACAGTTCAATTAGAACAGGGTTTGATTGTTCCATGTGTGCCTGCCTCCTGAAGATTTCAAATAATTTGCTGGTGAAACCATCTTGGTTTGACATGTTTTTGATAATTATGGATGAGCTTAGAAATTTATTCTATCTATAATGACTACTTTTTTATTACTTTGACAATTTTATTAAAATTATTCATTGAGATTTAAAAATTAATAAAAACGTATGTAGAAAGTAGTTACAATTTTTAAATCTTTGTATTCTAATTATACCTTCCTACTTCTCTATAATAATCACGAAATATTAAAATTATTGGAGTAATAATACTATTTTTCAGGCACCGTGCCATGTAGTGTACACACATTATATTCTTTAATCTTTACCATGGCACTAAGGGCTAGATGCTATCAGTTTCCTGTTTTTGGATGAAAAAACTAAGGCATATATTACAATGGTTACATTTTTCTCCTTAGATGGACTAACATGTAAGGATAATAGCAGACCCCTCTATATTGAGACAGCCTTTCTGAAAGTCACATAAATCATTATGGCAGTATCCCTTTCGATCCCATGCTGTCTAACTTTAGAAACCATCCTCCTAACTACCAACCTATGTGTATTTGACTTTTTTTTTTCCTGTATTGGTCTTGTCAGTGGTTTGTCTATTACATACACAGGGAACCAGTTACTGGCTTTATTAAAAAATTCTACGTTTTCTATTTTTTTTTTAAGTTTATTTATTAACATTTTGGTTTTTGTCCTTATACTTAGGATTAATTTTGCTATCTTTTTAGTTTCTTCAATTTAATTTATATTCTTTCTTATTTAATGATAAAAGTTTTTAAAACTAAGGAATTTTCTCTGATTATAACTTGTAGGAAATCTTACACATTGCTATATTAGGTTGAACCAATAAAATTGACAATAGTTGACAGTTTTGAGATAACAAAAATGACAATTTCATATGGATCAATCTAATGCACAATGTTATTGACAGAATTATTTTCTCAATATTCTATAATTACAATTTGATATGCCCTCTTGTTTCAAAGATTATTTCAAATGAGGGATTTAGGTGTTCTTAATGACTTAATTTTTACTAACATTTTTCTCAAATAAAACATTTTTAAATTCTAAAAGTTTTAAAGAATTAAGAATTCTAAAACATAGCCCTAATGTTCTTTTTTTTACCAAAACAATTTTCCCTGGTTCTAAGGTGACATTCATTACCCCTCACACCAACTCTCAACATACAGACCAGCCTTACTGCAGTGTAACAGCCAAACTGACCCCATCCTTCCCCTCCTGGAGTCTGGCATGGATAAAGCCAATTCATCTTTTTTTTTTTTTCTGTGCTATACCCAGAGACCCCTCAAAACCTGTCATGTTTCCTCTGTCTCCTCATGCCAAACTTCGTCAAAGAGTACTCTATATTCATGCATCCCATTTCAACCTCTTCTAGTCCTCAATCTGCTATAACCTGGTTTCACTTCTATTTCCTCTTCCATGTTCTCTTTTCTGCATCTCAATTGCTCCCCTTTTGGCTACCCAAACACCAATTCCTGGCTCTTCTACCTCTCTGATTATTTCTCCATCTTTCTATCAGCAATTATTGTTTTATCCATCTGCTGAATGCTAATGTTCCTCAAGCTTCCACTTCTAGTTATTTTTCTATTTTTTCTCACAAAGTTTTTGGATAATCTTACACATTTACTCAGGAATTTATATTGCTAGAGCTAACTTCTTTCCTGAGTGTCAGACTCATTTTTCCAACTGCTTCAAGTTTATTGCAGAGCCATATAATAACATCATGGTTGGGACCACTTGGAGTCACAGATATCTTGGATTTTATCATCCGAAAATGGTGATATTAATGCTGCCATACAGGGTTATTGTGATGTTAAATGAGATAATGTGTGTGAAGGACATATCATCTAATACAAAGGCTCTCTCTCTCTCTCTCTCTCTCTCTGTTTCCCTCTCTCTCTGTCTTTCCTACTTTCTGTCTTTTTCACTGCCTGTTGGATGTCTACCCCTATGTGCAGAATGAAATTCACATTTTGCCCTTATACCTGTGCTTCTTCTATTTAACTGAAGGGCAATATCATATAACCAGCTAGAAACCTAGGAATTACCTTAAATCATTCCTTATATCCAGTTGGTGTACTTCCTGTCTGTCTTATTACTTAATGCCTTCTGTGTGTACCAGATCCCCACTACCTCTCTCTTAGGTGTTTTAATAGGTTTCCAGTATTCTACTATTAACAGCTTCCTCTTTCTTTCCCTTTCAACACATGCTCTACATTGCTGCCCAGATTACAATTCTCGGGCATAAATGGGAATGTGCTTTAAAGTTCCTTGCAAGCTCGCCTTTGCCTAGGCTTTCTCATGCACAGAAGGCCCTCAGCAACAAACCCTTAAGCAATCAGCAGGGTCAACTGTTTTATCAGTTGACTCATGATTGCAACAGAATTTATATATCTTTGAGTGTTTTGAAATTAAACAACTTTCTCCTTTATAGCTTCCAATGAACTTGTTACAATGCCTGACACATAATCACCTTCATCAACATTGTTATCGACCTCAGTCCTGATGGTAAATGCTACTGTTATTGAGTGCTGCCTAAATATGTGCCTTGTGCTGTGTTACGTGCTTTACGTGTTACCTCATTTAACACTTTATGCCAAACTTATGGAGTAAGTACCAATACCACCAAAATGAAGCACAGAGATGTTAAATAAATTGTATAAGGACTCACAGGTAGTACGCAGCAGAGCCATAATTTGAACCTAGGCAGTTCAACTGTAGAACTCGCCCCCTTAAACACTACTTTATTCACATAGGCGTATCAATACATGTTTGTTGAGTAGGTACATAGAAGCATCAAATTGAAAACAATGGATTTCTTTAAAAGGGCATAAAACAAGCTAGGCAATGAGAATTAAAATGTTACTATTTAGCAGTATTTATTAAATGAGATTTTATTTATACTTATGTGCAAAACAACTCTGTAAATTCAAGAGAATACAACAGTTAACTTATGGTGTATTTCTTCCTGAGATTAATTTATTTTTAAAATTTGTCATCCTAAAAATTATTGAAAATTTAATTATTAGACAGATTTCTTCTGTGGTCATTTCTCAAAGATAAACTAGTTGCACATTTTCTGAGGCATTTACAGTGTCTGTTATAGTGGCGGTGGCCCAAAAAGATGTTGAGATTAGCAACTTCCCGTTATAAAACTTTTATTTTTTGTCCCATCTTTTAATGTGTGTATTCTGTTGTTTCTCAAGCAGAAAGCTAATAAAGTTGCTCAAGTAATATTTAAAAATTTATAGAGACACCTTGTAAGTAAACTAGGCCAGTGGTTGCTGCAACGGCAGTGTAAGTTCTCTTTCCTTCAGAGTATTGTGTTATTAGAAATCTAACAATTCCTAAATAACCATCTTTGAAAACTTACAGGAATAGTAACTGGAGAGGTGAACTCAGTGGTCAGATTTTTGGATGATGTCTCAGTTAATTAGCTTTATCTGAGTTGGCTAAGTTTAAATGTGTCATTATCAGCAAGTCAGTCTTGCCTTTCCTCCTATTGTGACCCAGTTCTTATTAGACATGTGCATGTGTTCATATTCTCAGTATTAAAAATCATAAAATTAACATCTTATATTTTTCCATTTCTAAAATTATTTTCACCTTTACTCCCAGTGTCCTTTTATTGATGGCAGTACTATAGAACAAAAGAGTCACTTTAATAGCCATATAACTTATAGCATTGTGTACCCGAGGATAAAAGGGCCTGGTGTGAAATAAGAACTTTATAAGGTAGGATTTGTTTTATGAAAAGCACTGCGCCTTGAGCAGAGTACAAAGATCAGTTATGATACATGTCTGCCTGGCACTGTAAAGTTGTTCCCCCAATTGTCATTGACCAATTACTGGTTTATTATATTTTCTTTTTATTTTTATGACAGAGAATACAATTTTTCCCACAATCAGTTCTCGAGCACAAATACAATAACAATTTGGGGAAAGGGAATAAAAGGAATCTTAGTTTTATCTCCACAAAGGGACCCACTGGGATTCACTTGTGCATGTAGTCATATTTCAATAGAGTATTCCAAAGATACCTTCTTATTGTAAATGGTTCTTTACAGAAAAAAGCAACTAAAGGGAAAGTTGATTTCCTTGACTGTATAGGAATATTACAATTCCTACAGATTTTATATGTGTATATGCAGAATAGATTTGCAGAGATGTAAATGTAATGAAGTAGAACATGACATTGATTATATTCCAGATAACAGTCATTACTGTTGTCATTAAGAACATTGTCAGTTTCTTTTGTTCAAAAAAATCTATTTTTAATAAAATTTTCCCCCCAAATTAGAGTTTCAGTATTTAAATCTAAGGGCTTATATTTTATCATGTGAACAAATAAACACATAATAATATATTTTTATGAGAGATGTACACTTTCTTTAATTTTTTTTTAACATAACACCAGCATTTTTCCCAATGTTTTATTTTAACTCTATCCTAAGGAAGAGATAGCCCTTCCATGCTCATAAGTTACCCTGTTCTTAGGGAAAATGTGGCAACAAGGCAGCCCCACAATGGTTCTCCACTCCCCTTTCCACCCCTTCAACACAGGAGGTGTGAGCAGTGGAATATGAGTAACCATCAGGCAGAGTTACTGCTTCCTTAGCATCACCATGTCTCAAAGAAATAAATACAAATTCGATGTTTCTCCTTCCCAGCCTTTCTCCTGAGACTTCTTCAGGGGTGTCAACGGCAGCCCCAAGAAAAGTGGAAGGCTATGTAGAATGGCTTAATAATGCCTGTGATAAAAAATAAAAAAATAAGTAGAAGACTCACAGAGAGGTAGAGAGAGAGATAATATGGAAAAAACAAAACAAAACAAAAAAAAACCTTTCCATGGTAAATATAAAAAATATGTGTAAATAAATGTACTTTATTATTTTATTTTATTTTTTTATTTGCAATACAAATACCAGTCAGTACTCACAGTTGTGCTTTAAAAAATGAGTCTGTGTGATGCTTTTCTTTGTGATTCAGAGGATGTTCTAATGTGATATATTGTGCACTACCCCACCAAAATTGTCCTTACATCATCACTTCGTGGAAATGTAATTTTATCCTGTTAGAAAATTACTCATGAATATGATATGTGTGTGTATATTGAGATGTAAAATATAATAATTTTAAACAGTATTACAAAAATGCATATTTGATAATGTAGAGTATTAGTAGGGGTTAACAATAGTGGAGGGTAGGTCACGGAGCATTTGCTATTTCCAAAGTAATACTTCAATGGAATACATAGCATCAAAGTTTCCACTTAACAATAGATTGCCATCTGTTAAAAGATTTCATTTTCTTTCTTTTTAAATATGTAATATTTCTATATGATATGGTCTCTGAAGCCAGAAGCAGACTTTGAAACATTACATATGTATTGTAGAATATTCTCATTTTTTTCTAAGCTTGAGCCCAAACATGATAATAGGATTTGGCTTCTATAACATGATAGAAAAACAATATTCAAGTGCTAAAAAATTTGAAAGAACTTAAAACATGTTTTCATATAGCATATTTGTTTTCTTTTTATATTTGCCCGCATATCTGTTAAATGATAAACTCTAATGATGTGAAAGAAGATTTTATTTACATTTGTATTCTCCACCTTCCAAAAGCATTTTAGATAATTATTAAAAGAATGCTACAAAGTTCTCTTTGACATCTGAAAATAGCTTAGAACTTTTTTTTTACTGAATACAATGCATAATATTTAATTATAACTTCTAGCACATAAATAAATTGGAAAATGATTTTAAGGACTTGAGAATAATATGTTGTTGTAAAGCTTAATGCAAATAATATAAAAACAGGGCAGGGGGAGCTTCACTCTTTTGCATGTTATTTCTTCTAGAGAAGAGGATAAAATGTCCAAGGATGGAGAACCCCAGCTTTAGAAAAGGCGGTCTCTGTACAATAACTCAGGGACAAAGATTATTATTGGAAAACTAATGTCAAGTAGTTAAGTAGAAGATTGTTTGTCACTGATTGGGCAGAATTTCTCACAGCTCAATAAGAAGTTAAGTATCAAACATCGACTGTTTCAGTATTTACATTTCTATTGCATAGAATGACATGCTGCAGCTTGAGAACAAATAATTGCTGTATTTTTGTCATTGTTGGGACTTTAGAAATACTAAGGGTCGAGAGGAACTCTATTCCAAGTTCTGTTTCCTTTCCTAAGCCTTCGGTTCTGATTTTAATTTTCTTCAGCTTGCCTCTGAGACGCTGAAAAACTACAAGATCTTGTTCACAAGCATGTTCAGAATCTTTCTTTTAAACTCACCCCAGCTTTATTTTTTTAAGTGACTTAATCAAAGGTAATTCGAGTTCACATTTTTGTATCAATGGTTGTATTTAAAGAGGTCTTATCTGATTTCCATCACCAATTACAGGCTTGCGTTTCTTGTTTATATCCATCTAAAAGCTGACAAGGGCCTGGTTTGGTTTTGATAGGAAGTCAAGCCTTCATCTCATGTCAAAAGTCCCTAAAGCACATTTGTTCTGGTAAAATTATATCTCGGGAATGATGGGTTCTAATACGAAATGAGGATGTGGTGGCATGGGGTGGTCCCTGCCACTTTGTTTGAAAAATAAATTGTGAAACCTCAGTAGTAAATATTTGCCTGAGAGAACACAGTGGGAGGGAAATTACAGTGCTGGGGAATATTGCCATTAAGAGGACTGAAGTCAGAGGTTAACGTAACAGGAGTTGGTCTAGTCAAAAAGGTCACCGTGGGTTGGCCCACTCAGCAGAGAGCTCCTAGATGACTTTTAACCATTTTTGGCAAGATAAACATCATATGTCCCTGCCTTTGGGAGCAAAGAACAAAGGTCAAAGACCCAAGGGGATTAATTTCTTTAAAAGAGATATAATATTTAACTTGGCTGCCCTCAAAAGCCTTGGGTTTTCTGGCTTGCTTTCCTTAGCAATGGAATTCCAGATTTTGTTTTAAACAAATAGAGTGTCTTTTTAGAAGTCAAGGTGTGGACACTAAACCTAATCCTACAAGAAATGGCAGATTTTAAGTTGAATTTTAGATTCCAACTTATTTCAGAGATCTGGTGGTCTGAATCGTTCTGTGCTATGAACCACCTCCCCACCACCGCTGCCATCCTCTGCACCTCTCTTTAGTTCTTACAGTGCCTTGGACACACTGGCACCTGCCCCTCCCACTCTGGGCTATATCTGTTAGCGGTCTGTTTCATCCAGATGAACTCTGAGATTCCTGTGCTTCTCTTAGTTCATATTGCTTATTATTGATCATTTAGTTCAGATAGTTATTCTGGAGCCAGATTGCCTTTGCTTCTTCTATGCTGGGTAAAATTAGACAAGTTTTTTGTTCTCACTATGCTTCCATTTCCTTGAACTTAAGTAGCAGTAATGATAGCATCAAACTCATAGGTTTGATGTGATGACAAAGTGAGTTAAATTGAAACACAATCCCTTACTCACAATACTCAAATCCAAAATGTTCTGGATACTGGAAAATTTTCTATAAATTTGTAGCAAACTCATTTGGTAAAACCTGGCCTGAACTACTGTGAAGCTGTTTGTAGACTTTATCCCTTTTGGTGTGACTATTCATATGTTTCAGTGCAGAAAAGTTAATATATTGCATTATAGGGTGTTGCTCCAAACCCATTTAGCTTGTTGTATATTCCACAAGCATCTTAAAAATTTTCAATTCCAAATCATATCTGACTCCAAAAGTTTCAGATAAAGATTTTTGCTTAGTGGCACACAGAAAGCAATCAAAACCTGTAATCTATAATTACTATTTGTATTCTAACGCCTGAAGTAATACCTGGCACAAAGCAGGTAGTCAATAAATCCTAGTGCTGTTTTTTAAACAAATGCTCATTGATCACTTATGGTGTTCTTTACACCCAGCCTGGCTCTTTACACCAAGGCTTGGAGAAGCCAAGGTGCTCTTTCAAGATCACACATTTGGTAGATGGGGAGTAAGAATTAAAAAAACGGGCAGGTTGACTTCAAACTGTATGCACAGCACCAGTTCACGAATTGCTAGTACTGAAGCATGCAATCCACATTTCCTAGAACAAAGTGATGGTGCTGCTTGGATGGAATCTGAATGCAGTGTGTCCAATGGCATTTTTAAGTTTTGTGCTTTCTGTTTTTATGCTGACATTAGTGAAATCAGGGGCAGAACAAAATAGTGAGCATCTCGAAAGAAAGATTGGTGACATATTACATATGTGTGTGTATGCACGCTTTCATCTGCTCATGTCACCCAATAATGCTACTGCACAATTAAGATGTATGGAAATGAAATAATAAAGGCATGTGCTGCACAGCTTTTCTGTTGTTTTCCTTCTGTGAATCACTTCTATATCCTGGGTCAGTAAATATTTGAATAGTAAAGATATTTAGTATTTGTCCTTTCACTTAATCATTATGTCAAATATCTATAACACAAAAATAGTCTCAGAATTATCCACTTCTTGTACATCTGATGGAAAAAATGGGGTCATTCATTGATTAATGGCATGTTATATTATGTAAGCATCACATCCATTCTTTATGAAAATTTTCAATGTATACAGAAATTTTTAAAGATTTATTCTTTTTAGTGCCAATTAAAAATAGCTTCTTTGAGGCTTAGAAAAATGTATTCACTTTTAAAATATATTAAATTATATTTCTATTAAAAGCATGGTCTATGTGATTATGATCAGCCAATTTAAACTGTTCACTATGTTTTACCCAAAATAATTACTCTCACTTAACTTATGTAATGAAGAACATTACTAATAATTACTTAGTGTGATAGAAAGAATTCGGGAGAGGAATGACGGATGCTAAAATATGCTGTGGTTTTGCCTGAGTTATTTAGTGCATTGGCTGGATTGATTGTATTAATAGCCCCACTTTTTCGTGCTCCTAGTATCCACACTCTTGATGCCCATCAACACAGACTCTGGGTTTGGTCACATGACTTAGTTTGGCCAGTAATCATTAACAAAGTTAATGAAAACAAAGACCTGTATTCTCAAGTTTACAGAAGAGAATTGCTAAGTTTATGCACATTGTTGTACAGCAGATCTCTAGAATTTTTTCATCTTTATTGATGAAAATTCTATACTAATTGAACAACAACTCCTCATTTCCCTCTTCCACCATTCCCTGGAGCCACCATTCTACTTTCTGCTCCTATGAGTTTGACTACTTTAGATATCTCATAAAAAGAATTGTGCAGTATTTGTCCTTCTGTGACTTATTTCACTTAGCATAATGACCTCCAGGTTCATCTATGTTGTAGCATATGTCAGGAGTTCCTTCTTTTTTTAAGGGTAACTACAATATCATTGTATGTATATACTACATTTTCTTTACCCATTTATCCATCAGAGGACTTGCAGGTAGGCTCCATATCTTAGCTATTTGAATGATTCCGCAACAAACATAGAAATGTCTCTTCAAGGTCCTGTTTTCAGTTCTTTGAGATAAATACCCAAAAGTGAGATACTTGAATCATATAGTAGTTCTATTCTTAGATTTTTGAGGATGCTCCATCCTGTTTTCAGCAGCAGTTGCATTTTTCATTCCTACCAATGGTTTACAAGGGTTCCAATTTCACCACATCCTTCTAACACTGATGTATGTATTTATATATAATGAATTCACACATAAGGGCCATTTTAACCACTGCAAAGTGACATTTAATTGTAGTTAGATGTCTAATTGTAGTTTTGATTTGCATTTTCCTGTTGACTATTGATGTTGGACATCTTTTTATATACCTATTGACCATTTGTATGTCTTCCTTGGAGAAATGTCTATTCACATTCTTTGCACATTTTTTAACCAAGTTTTTTGTTTGTTTTTGCCATTGAGTTATAGAAGTTACTTACATATTTTGGATAGTAGCTCCATATTAGATATATTGTTTGTACATATTTTCTTCTATTCTTTAGGTTGCTTTTTCACTCTGTTGATTATTACCTTTGCTGGGGAGAAGCTTTAGTTTGATGCACTCCCACTTGACTTTGTTTTTCTTTTATTGCCTATGTTTTTGGTGTTATATCAAAAAAATAATTGCGAAGACTGATATTATGAAACTTTTCTCCTATGTTTTCTTCCAGGAGTTTTGTAGATTAAGATCTTACATTTATGTCTAATTCATTTTGAATTGATTTTTATGCATAATGTAGCACAAGGGTTCAATTTCATTCTTCTGCATAAAGACATCCAGTTTTCCCAGTGGATTAAGTTGAATCCTTTCTCCATTGTGTGTAGTGTTCACACTTTTGTCAAACATCATTTGACCATTTGACTGTACATGGATGGGTTTATTTCTGTCCCCTTGGTCTGTATGTCTGTGTTTACACCAGTACCACACTGTTATGATTACAATTGCTTTGTAATATGTTTCAGAGTCTCTAGCTTTGTTCTTTCTCAAAATTGTTTTGAAAATTTGGGGTTCTTTGTGATTCCATATGGATTTTAGGGTTGTTTTATCTATTTCCACAAACAAATGTCATTCAAAGTTTGATAGGAATTGCCTTGAATTTTTAGATTGCTTTGGGTATTATAGGTATTTTGACAATAGTATTTCCATCTGTGTACAGGATATGTCATTCTTATTTGTGTGTAACTTAATTTCTCTTAACAAGTGTTTCATAGTTTTTAGTATACCGATCATCCACTTTCTTGGTTGAGTTTATTCTTAAGTATTTTATTCTTTTTGATATTATTGTAAATGGGATTGCTTTCTTAATTCCCTTTTCAGATTGATCACTCTTCGTGTATAGAAACAACTGATTTTATGCCCTGCAATTTTGCTGAACGTAGTTTTTAGTTCTAACAGGTTTGTGTGTATGCACGTGTGTGTGTGTGAGAGAGAGAGAAAGAGAGAGAGAGAGAGAGAAATTATCTGTAAACAGATAATTTTTCTTTCTGATTTAGATTTATATATATATATAAACTAGCTGCTCTAGCTAGGACTTCTAGTACTATGTTGAATAGAAGTAGTGACAGTGGCCATCCTTGTTTTTCTCCTAACCTTGGAGGAAAACCTTTTAGTTCTTCTCTATTGTGTATGTTGTTACCTGTGGCTTTCCATGTATGACCTTTATTATTTTGAGATAATTTCATTTAATTCCTAGTTTATTGAATGTGTTAAACATAAAATTTTATTTAAGTTTGTGAGTGCTTTTAAAAAGATCTATTAAGTTGGTCATTTGTCAGTGCTTTTTAAAAAAATCTGTTAGGATGATCATGTGCTTTTCATCTTTAATTCTGTTAATGTGCTGTATCACATTGTTTTGTTTTGTTTTTATTTTTTGTTTGTTTGTTTTTTTGTACTGAAGCATCCCAGGAACAAATCCCACTTGGTCATTGTGTATGATTCTTCTCATGTGCTGTTGAATTTCATTTACCAGTACTTTGTTGAAGATTTCTGCATTTGTATTTATCAGAGATATTGATGTCAGGGATTTTTATTCTTAGAATATTTCTTTATCTGGATTTGGCATCAGTGTAATGATAACCTCATAAAAAGAGTTTGAAAGAGTCTTCTCCTACTCTATATTTTTAAAGATTTTGAGACAGAATGGCCTTAATTTTTCATTAAAAGTTTGTGGAATTCTGTAGAAGTTTTTTTTTTTAATTACTATTAGTGAGTTAACCTCCTCACTAGACATGTCTGTTGAGATTTCTTATTTCTTCATGATTCAGTCTTGGTGGGTTTATGCTTCTAGAAACTTACGTATTTCTTCTAAATTACACAATTTGTTGGCATATTATTGTTCATAGTATTTTTACAAACCTTTCTATTTCTGTGTCATTGTTTGTGATGAATTCTCTTTTGTTTCTTATTTTTAGGATTTGTATCTTTTCTCTTTTGCTTAGTCTAGCTAAAAGTCATTCCTTTGGCATTTTTAAAAAAACAACTCAGTTTTGTTGATTTTTAAAAAATATTATTTTTCTAATGTCTATTTTGTTTATCTTCTATTATTTTTTTTCTAGAAAAAAAGTTTTCCTTTTATTATTGTGTTTTGTTTTGTTTAGTTTTTTTATGGGAGATGGAGTCTTGCTGTGTCACCCAGGCTGGAGTGCAGTGGTGAGATGTTGACTCACTGCAACCTCCATCTCCAGGCAAGCAATTCTCCTGCCTCAGCCTCCCACATAGCTGAGACTGCAGATGAGAGCCACCATGTTGGCTAATTTTTTGTATTTTAGTAGAGAGTAATATCTTCTATTATTATTATTATTTTTATTTACTTCCCTCTGCTAACTTTGCTGTTAGTTTGTTGTTCTTTCTCTAGTATTTTTTTTAGATAAAATTTAAATTGTTTATTTAGGATCTTTCTTTTTTTAAAAAATATTGACATTTACCACTATAAACTTTCCTCTTAATACTGCTTTTGCTACATCCTATAAGTTTTGGTATAAAATGTGTTTGTTTTTCTCAAAATATTTTCTAATTTCTGTTTTGATTTCTTCTTTTATCCCTTGGTTTCTCAAGAATGTGTTGTTTAATTTTCTCTTATTTGTGAATTTCTAGTTTTCTTTCTGCTATTAATTTCTGCTTCCATTCTTTTGTTGTCAGAAAGATACTTGGTATTTCAATTTTCTTGCATTTGTTAAGTGTTCTTTTGTAACTTAATGTGATCTCTCCTGGAGAATGTTGCATGTGCAGTTGAGAAGAAAGCATAATCTGCTACTGTTGGATGGACTATTTTTTACATCTTTCAGGACCATTTTCATCTGTAATGTTATTCAAATCCTTTGGTTCCTTATTGATCTTCTTTCCAAATATTCTATCCATTATTGAAAGTTAGATATTGAAAGTTAGTTATTCTATTATTGTGTTGCTGCCTAGTTCTCCCTTTAGTGCTGTCAGCATTTGCATTATATATTTGGGTGCTGTGGTGTTGAATTCATATATATATATATATATATATATATGAACATATATATATATATGAACATATATATATATATATTTAATTTTTTTATTTCAATAGGTTATTGGGGAGCAGTAGTATTTGATTACATGAGTACATTCTTTAGGGGTGATTTGTAGGATTTTGGTGTGCCCGTCACCCAAGTAGTATACACTGCACTCAATTTATGGTCTTTTTCACTCCCTTCCCACCCATTCCCCTTCAGTCCCCAAAGTCTGTTGTGTTGTTCTTATGCCTTTGCATCCTCATAGCTTAGGTCCCACTTGTGAGTGAGAACATATGATGTTCGGTTTTCCATTCCTGAGTTACTTCATTTAGAATAATAGTCTCAAACTACCATATAAAAGGATAAAATTTGACACCAAAATATAAAGTGATATAAGGTAGAATTAAAAACTATAACAAAGACTAAGAAATACATTATAAAATAATAAATGTCAATTCACCTGGAAGATGTAACAATAAATAATTGAAAACCTAAAAGTCTTATGGAACAAAAAATAATAAATGTCAATAAACTCTATTGCATTGTATAAATATTTGTTATATCTACCCTATACAACTTTATATTTTGGTGCCAAATTTTATCTTTTTATATCGTATTTTAATTAGCATGTTTTATAGTTATAATTATTTTTTAATAATTTTCTCATTTAGCTTCTTTTCCAGAAGTAAAAGTATTGTACAAATCACCATTGCACTACATTATTTCAGTTTTCTGTCTTTATCCACATATTTACCTTTACCAGTGAGCTTTATACTTTCATATGTTTTCATGTGTGCTATGTGCTGTCTTTTTGTTTCAATTTAAGAACTCCCTTTAACATTTCCTGTAAGGCAGGTCTAGTGGTGAAAAACTCTCTCAGCTTGTATTTATTTGGGAAAATACTTCTTCATATTCTAAGGACAGTTTTGCTAGACAAAGTATTCTTGGTCGACAGAGTTGTTTTGTTGCATTTTGTTTATTTTCATCACTTTGACTATATCATCTCAAATTCTCTCTAGCCTGTAATATTCCTGCTGAGAAATCTGCTGATAGTTTCATGAGAGCTTACTTTTACATGATAAACCACTTTTTCTGCTTTTGTATTTTCTTTTACTTTGACTTTTGAGAAATTGATTATAATGTATCTTGGTGTGGACTTTTTTGGTTCATTCTGCTTAGAAATCTATTGGTTTCTTAAATCTGGATGCCCGTTTCCTTCTTCCAGTTTGGAAAGTTTTAGGTAATTATTCCTTCAAATAAATTTTCTTCCCTTTATTTCTCTCTATACCATCTGACACCCTCACAATGTATATATTAGTCTGTTTGATGGTGTCCCATAAGTCTCTTGATTTTTTTAAAATAATTTTTAGTCTTTTCTTTTTCCCTTTTGACTGGATGATTTTAGATGATCTGTTTTTTATATCACTGATTCTTTCTTCTGGATGATTAAGTCAGCTGTTGAGTTTCTCCAGTGAATTTTTTCATTTATTCTATTCTTTAGCTTAAATATTCTATTTGTTTTTAAAATATATTTTATCTCTTTGTTACTATTGTCATTTTATTCATGCATATTTTCTTGAAATTATTGAGCATCTTTTTAATGGTTATTTTGAATTATTTGTCAGGTACCTTATATAGCTCTATTTCTGTGTTACCATTAAATTAGTATTTTCATGGGGGAAAGAAAGCATAGGTCTTCCTATTTCTTTGTCCAGTCTATCATTGATGGGCATTTGGGTTGGTTCCAGGTCTTTGCTATTGTAAACAGTGCTGCAATGAACATACATGTGCATGTGTCTTTATAGTAGAATGATTTATAGTCCTTTGGGTATATACCAGTAATGGGATTGCTTGATCAAATGGAATTTCTATTTCTAAATCATTGAGGAATCGCCACACTGTCTTCCACAATGGTTGAACTAATTTACACTCCCATCAACAGTGTAAAAGTGTTCCTATTTCTCCACATCCTCTCCAGCATCTGTTGTCTCCAGATTTTTTAACGATTGCCATTCTAACTGTCATGAGATTATATCTCAGTGTGGTTTTGATTTGCATTTCTCTAATGACCAGTGATGGGCATGTTTTCATATGTTTGTTGGTCTCATATATGTTTTCTTTTGAAAAGTGTCTGTTCATATTCTTCACCCACTTTTGAATGGGTTTGTTTGTTTTATTCTTGAAAAGTCGTTTTTTAAAAATATATAGGATCAACAAATATCTATGTAATTACCATAATGATTTTCAACGCTGAATTTTTTAAAGGTTTATTAGTCATAAACTACCAATGTGGAACTATATTTTACCTTCATGTTGTTCATGTGGTACAATGAGCATTGCTTTCTTTTGTGCCTAATGAATGTTTGATAAATGAATAACAGGGTCCATTGTTCTTTTTTTTTTTTTTTTTTGGTGGGGGGGACGGAGTTTCACTCTTGTTACCCAGGCTGGAGTGCAATGGCGCGATCTCGGCTCACCACAACCTCTGCCTCCTGGGTTCAGGCAATTCTCCTCCTTCAACCTCCTGAGTAGCTGGGATTACAGGCACGCGCCACCATGACCAGCTAATTTTTTGTATTTTTAGTAGAGACGGTTTCACCATGTTGACCAGGATGGTCTCGATCTCTTGACCTCGTGATCCACCCACCTCGGCCTCCCAAAGTGCTGGGATTACAGGCTTGAGCCACCGCGCCCGGCCCCCATTGTTCTTTAGAAGAAACACTAAGAAGAAAACTTTTCTTCTCATTTTATTGATGTACTCTAAGAGATACCAACTCCTAGGTATAATGCAGTCACTCCATTGGAAAGTTGGAATGAAAACTAAACATCCACTGATTGAGCCTTTGCCTAGTTTTGGACTCAAGCAGTACTACATTTGATATTCAAAACTGTCTCTAATAGTTATGCTTATAATACCAAGCCTTACAAAAAACATTTTCTTTATATATTGTCAATGGGCAATTAGAAAATTTAATAAGAGAAAAGATCACAGTCTCAGTTGAAGTAAAAATTAAAAAGCATCATGAGAGAAAATACATATAGTTATAATATACCTAACTAATTCCTAGGGACATAGATGCTGGACCCAGACTACCTAAATGTGAACTGCAGCTCTACTGCTTACTAGCTGTATAATGCTAAGAAATGTTTTAGTGTACCTCAATTATTGTGTTAAAAATGCAAAATATAATAACTATTTCACAGGGTTTTTGTGTGCATTAAAGAAGGGCAATTTGTGTAAATTAGTTAGAAATGTGCCTGGCACAGAGTAAATTCTATGGTAGGTTTAGTTTAACATTATTATCATTGCTAGTGCATGAAAAAAACTACAAAATGGTAATAACGGACATACCAGGTAATAGATGAAAATAGAAATAAATGTCATGTTCAGAATAGATAAACTCAAATTGAAATGCAAATTAAGATAAAAATCAATTTTCCTTCTACTGAATGCAGCACAAATAAAAATCATGATTCTGAATAAAATAATTTAAAATAGTTAAACTTAATTGATCTATAAATTTAATTAAATTCTGCTAAAAATCCAATTTGGCTTTACAGAAATTGAAAAATAGATTATTAGTTTGGAAGATAGTGTGAATAAAGATAGCTGTAAAAAACTGAAAAAAAAAACAGTAATAATGATATTGCCCTACTAATATTAAAACATACTATAAAGCTATTTTAATTAAAACTATGCAGTACTGGTAAATGAATAGACAAACTTGTTAATGGAATAGAATAGAGAATATAAGTCAATCAATAGAGAACATAATGAGTCTAAGACTCATTATATATGGGAATTTAGTGTGTGATATGGCATTTCAAATAATTAGGGAAAAGACAGACTGCTTACTAAATGGTGTTGGCTATGGCTATTAATATGGGGAAAGTAAGACAGATATTTTTTACACTTTATTTTACAAAAATGTAAATTTCAGGTGGATTTAAGATTTACATATTTAAAAACTACTGAAAATAGAAAAGTCTTATATGTATTATGCAAAATACAAAATATAGAAGTCATGTCATATTTTTACTACAATAAAATATAGAGATTTTATAGTAATAAAAGACATCAACAAAATTTAAAAGAATGCAAAAGAATAAGAAAAATATTTGACATTTATGATTCAAATGATTAATATCCATAATATGTTAGATCTTGAAAATCATCAATTTAAAGATAAAACCCAAAACACACAGACAAAAAAGCACATGATCCATGCAATGTCCTACTTTATCATTAATTAAACAAATGCAAAATTATTTTTAAAAGAGGATTCATTATTTTTATTCATTAGATTACATGAAATTTAAAAGTAATCGCATTCTATTTGGATAGTAACGCCCAGTTTCTCCACTGAGAGAATTGCAACTTTAAAAGAGTTGTATAGAATTACTGGAGTTCAGGGCAGGTTGTGAAGATACCTGTATTTGTTGGTGGTGCAAATGCAAATTTCTAATGCCTTTTAGAGGATGACTTGGGGATTTCTAAAAAGGTAGTTTTTATACCATTTGATCCACCAATTTAATTTTAGTAATCAAAGTTACAGGTGTACTCATGTAAACGCAGACATACATACATACACACACACACACACACACACACACACACACACACGATGCTCATTGCAATATATGCTGATTTTGAAAAATAAAAAAAAAAAAATTAAAGTTCTATCCACAGGAGAATAAATTACTTCCAAATTCTGCAATACTATGCAACATTTAAAATAAATATGGTAAATCTTTATGGAGTGATCCAGAGAAATCAAAAGATATATTATTAAGTAAAAGGAGGGTTGTAGAGTATAAAATAGTAAAACAACAATACTTATATAATGTTTACTATGTGCTAGTGATGGTTCTAAGTATTTCATGTATATGAAGTATTCAGAATCGTGGAACACAAACTCATGCAACAATTCTCACAAAATTCTTTGAGGTGTATACTGTTATTATCCATATTTTAAATAAGAGGAAGCTGAAGCATAGAGACGTCTAGTAACTTGGAGAAGGTTGAAGATTTTAAATCCATGCCATCTGACTCCTGAGTTTTGTGTGCCTATGAGATGAGGCTGCCCTAAAAACAAAGACAATAAAAATTTTAAATGTCTAAAATTCTACAGGTTTACGTATATATGTATGTATACACACACATGCAACACACTATAAATGCATGGTAAAAGACCTCAAAGGATATGCATTAAAGTATTAAGAGTATTGGCTTTAGGATAAGTGGAGAGTGTCTTTTTACTCAATATTTTTCAGTATTGTTTGGAGTTTTACAACAAGAATTATTCATTTTTTTAACACAGCAACATTATATTCTAAAGAATTATTCATTCAATACTTTTGTATAACTAAAAATAATTTAATTTAAAAATAATCATTTATTATACACACAAATATGTGTTATATTTATTCAGTTTATTTATTCTGTGTATAATGTTTCTGGTTATTTGTGAAAAATTATGTATTGATCATGTCAACAAGGGCTAGTTTATCGACCATGGAATCAATCAAATTAAAATTTCAACCTGTTGGGCCACTATTGGACGATTACATAATATAACATATACTGGAGTATAATAACCTGTACATCTTGATCCAAGGTCATGTTGACTGCCTTCGTATATGTGTTATTAAGTAGTTCATCTTCCTTTCCACAATTTGTAGTTTTACTTTTCTGTAATCTTTAAATTAGTGACTAGATCCTATAATGCAAAAATAGTATATCACTGAAAAATCTTGGCAACCCAAGTCCCTTGGTTTTTAAATGATTCTTTTATTCAAATTGATTTAGAATCCAAGCCTCTACCAGCAATCCCAGGTGCCGTAAGTCCTGAGACCGAAGCAGACCCACTTCCAACAAGTGCCACCTCACTGTGCCTAAAGTGATTTAGAAATACAAACTTAGCACACAGTGGGGCCTGGAGGGTGGGGGGCTAGGAGAGGAATAACTGGGAGGGGGGTATTGGAGAGGGATAGCATTAGGAGACATATTTAATGTAGATGATGGGATGATGGATGCAGCAAACCACTACCATGGCACGTATATACCTATGTAACAAACCTGCACAATCTGCACATGTACCCCAGAATTTAGTGTTAAATAAATAAATAAATAAATAAACAAGAAATACAAACTTAGGAAATAACTGCTTGCAAAGTACATGTGTGCTGCTTCAGGGATGCTTTGAAAAGTATCTTACAGCAAAGGGAGCCCCTGCCAGAATAGAAGGGGATGTTCTGATCTGAGTTTTGTTTGGTGATTACGTTGGTATGAATTAAATATAGCAGATATTTTCAGTATAAGCATTAGCCAATCAAGATTCTTTATGACAAAATACAATATACAATGATTTTATACAGTTGAAAATTTAAGGGCAGCCAAATCTAAAGATTGATTGTTCATGGGATAATACTTCAAGTTTCCAATAATCCCATTTTAAAAGACCTCGAGTTTACAATGGTAATTCTGAAAAGCACTAACAAATTCTACCCATTCAACTCTAGGTCTTGAAATGGCATCTGCCTTTGAGCTATAGAAATAACAGATGATTGGCCGGGCATGGTGGCTCATACCTATAATACCAGCACTTTGGGAGGCTGAGGTGGGTGGATCATGAAGTCAGAAGATCAAGACCATCCTCGTCAACATGGTGAAATCCAGTCTCTACTAAAAATACAAAAATTAGCTGGGCGTGGTGGCGCATGCCTATAGTCCCAGCTACTTGAGAGGCTGAGGCAGGAGAATCACTTGAACCCAGGAGGCAGAGGTCGCAGTTAGCCAAGATCGTGCCACTGCACTCTAGCTTGCTGACAGAGTGTAACTCCGTCAAAAAAAACAAAAACAAACAAACAAATGATTTAATGATTTTTGATAGCTTATCAGTTAACAGACTGCTTAGTTAGGGTAGCATATTTTAATGCTAATGTCAGCAGGGAGGGAGAAGAAAAAATGAGAGAAAGAAAGTAAAAACACAGAGCACTATGGTAGGATAGGGAGAGATTTAAAGATTCATTTTGCTGAGAAAATTAGGGATTTTCTCTTTCAGACATTTTTGTCCCTAAGGTAAGGTGGAGACTTTAGTGACTTGGACTTACTTAAACTTAAACTACATTATAGGAGTAGGTGAGGGCAGTAATAAAATATGATTTTATGTTTAAGTCTTATAAAATGTGGCTTATCCTGGACACGACAATGAGAAACTATGGCCAAAGAATTTTGTTGAATTGCTGGTGAGCTAATATTTAGTTTAGAATAAATCATAGATCTATAGAATCTCAAAATTGGAAGAAACCTACAATTTTGTTGGTACAACTTGTCACCTAGAGTGTACATCCTATCTTCAACAGCATAATAAAAAAACATATTAATATATGATATATTTAAATGTTAATATTTATTATGTTCTAGACACTTTACTACCCTAATCAATTGGGTGATTAAAGTGCATTAATTAGAACAGTACATTGTACTTGAATAATTAAGGAAGCACAAAGTTTACCAGATAAATACAGAGAACAGTATTTAGAAAATGGAAACAGCAAAGGTAAAAGCTCAGAGTAAAAAGAAAAAGATGATGTACATTCAATGAAGTTCATACTATTCAACAGTAGAAGACAGATTGCATCAGGGGGTTCAAAAAATTAACCTGGGAAGGAAGATAAAAAGCACCATGCATGCCATGCCAAAGAGAGAAGAGCAGTCACATCAAGATAGAACCAAATGAAACAAAACCTTTATTTACATGCTGAAGATATCATTTAGACTTTGTTTTGTTTTGTTTTGTTGTTGTTTTTTATAAAATTGATTTAGGGGGCACTAATGCAGTTTTGTTGCATGGATATATTTGGTAGTGGTGAAATCTGGTGTTTAGTGTAGCCATCACCCAAATAATGTCCCCAAAAGCTTTTACCTTTGCTGTTTTCCTTTTCTAAATGTCATTCTCCTCTTTATCTATCTGGTAAACTTTGCATTTCCTTTATTATTCAAGTAAAATTTACTGTTCTCATCAATACTCTTTAATCACACAGTTGATTAGTGTAGCAGAGTGTCTAGAGCATAATAATTTCTCATCCCTAACCCACCTCCCTCTCTTCTACCCTTCTGAACCTCCAATGTCTATTACTCCATTCTCTATGTCCATGTGTACGCATTATTTAACTCTCATTTAAAAGTGAGAACACGCAATATTTCTGAGTTATTTTACTTAAGATAATGGCCTCTGCTTCCATCCATGTTATTGCATAACACATAATTTTATTCTTTTTATGGTTGAGTAGTACTCAGTGATATAGATATATCACATTTTCTTTATCCATTTATCCTTTAATGGACACTTCATCTAATTCTGTATATTTGCTATTATAGTGTTACAGTAAACATACAAGTGAAGGTATCTTTTTGATATAATGATTTATTTTCCTTTAGGTAGATACTCAGTAGTGGGGTTGCTGGATTAAGTGGAAGTTCTATTTTTAGTTCTTTGAGAAATCTCCATACTGTTTACCACAGAGGTTATACTAGTTTACATTCTCACCAACAATATATACGATTTTATTTTCTCCAAATCCTCTCCAACATCTGTTATTTTTGACTTTCTAATAATGAAGAAGCAAACATTTTAATAGTAAATGTAAAAAATAAATAATAAATTATAATAATAAATGTAATAATAAATGAATTTCAATATAAGCATTAATAATAGCCACACTGACTGCTAAAGATGGTATCTCATTGTGGTTTTAATTTGCATTTCTTTGATGATTAGTGATACTGAGCATTTTATCATGTTCGTTTGCTGTTTGTATAATTTCTTTTGAAAATGTCTATACATATCCATTGCCCTCAGGAACCAAAATAGCATGGTACTGGAATAAAAAGAGGCATATAGATCAATGGAATAGAATAGAGAAGCCAGAAATAAAGCCACATAACTACAGCCAACTGATCTTTGACAAAGCTGACAAAACCATACACTGGAGAAAGGACATCCTATTTAATAAATGGTACTGAGACAACTGAATTGCCATATGCAAAAGAATGAAACTGGATCCCTATCTCTAATCGTATACAAAAAGTTACTTGTGGTTGATTAAAGACTTAAATGTAATACCTGAAACTATAAAAATACTAGAAGCAAACTTGGAAAAAATTCTTCTGGATATTGGCCTAGACAAAGAATTTATGACTAAGACCTCAAAATCAAATACAACAAAACCAAAAATAGGCAAATGGGACTTAATTAAACTAAAAGGCTTCTGCACTATAAAAGAAATAATCAACAGAGTGAACAAAAAACCTGCAGAATCAGAGAAGATATTTGCAAACTATGCATCTAACAAAGGACTAATATCAATACTCTATAAAGAACTCAAACAACTCAAAACAATAATAACAAAATAACCAGATTAAAAAGTGGGCAAAAACCATGAATCAACATTTTCCAAAGAAGACATACAAATGCTCATTTTGAATTTTGACGGATCAGTCAAAGATGGTGGTGGTTGCTTGATGAGTCTACATGCAAGAAGAAATTCAATTAAAGAACTATTTCTCTCTGAGAATAGTCCAAATAAAATATACTAAAAGGCTAAATTTAGCCTGTAGGACTGAAAAGAAAGGAACTGAGATAAGACATTTTTAGTACATCATTTCTGTATATTTCAGAGATGAAAGAACCTGGGGTTCCTCCTGAGCTTCTTGAACAAGTGACTGGAAAATTGTGTATAATTAGGCACAAAGAGGAAGAGAATGCTGTGAGAACAATCACAGGCTTGAGGGGTTCCAGTTTGTCCAGGTGACAACTAGTAAGCTGTTGGAAATATGGGGCTTGAGTGGTCTGGACCAGAGAGGTTTTGGAGAGTTGTCTTTTCAATCCAAATTTTAATTAATTTTTATAGAAAATGATATAAATGACCATTTTCTCAATTCTCCTAAGGATGGTACATTATCTGTTACCATTTTTAATGCACAAGAAAAACTTTAATTCATCATATAGAATAAAGAATGAGAGTAGTAGTGTTTCATTCTGTTAACTTTGGCTGACATGGGATGAACTCACTCAGGGAAAAATTGAAAGAGCAAGGAGCTGTGTCCTCCCAGATATCAGGGTCAGGGAACAAAGAACCCACAAAATAACCTAAAAAAAGAACAGTCAAAAATATTGGAAGAGATGTTTGGAACTCAGATTTCACAAATCAGTTTGTAAAAACTAAAAACGTTTCGAGGGAAAAAAAGATAAATTTTGCCAAAGTCTCAGACTTCAGGGAAAAAGATAGGGTTGTGACTATGGTATTTACTGAGTAGCCATTGAAAAGTAGATGTAACATATGTAAGTAATGAATAATGAAAGGCTTTTTAAATTAGATTCAAGAATTAGAAATTCACTGATGACATTATAAAAGAACAGTCAATTGAGTGGTAATTTTAGAAAACATGTAAAAAATTTAAAGTGAAGAAACAGAAAATATGGAAAGATTTTGGTTCAAATATAGGGAAAGTTTTCTTCAATAGCCTTTTTTTTTCTCTGATACTTAGCTCAGGTCTGAAATCTGTCACCACTTAACAATAGTGTGTCCTTAAGTAATCTGATGTTTCTGAAACAATCTCCCATTTTCGGATTAGCTCTGACATTAAAGATGATCCTGTTTATCGAGAGCCAAATTCTGTTCCCATGTAGCTTCCATTCACCCTGCCACTTACCTGCCTCTGAGCATCAAGGGAATACGTGCAGAGCCTTCCATGAAGCATCCTTTCAAACACCTGACATAATGTCATGTTTGTTCTGAGCCACTGCTACGGATGGGGAAACCAAACAGCATGAAGTACCTGGCCCAGAGTTACATAGTAGTGAGTGACAGGCCTAGAATTGGAATCCAGATAAATCTGACTCCATTAAGTATCTTCATAGTACAGATGAGGAAACTGAGTCCCAAAGGGCGATATGTGAGTACCCCCTAATCAACAGTAGAGTCAGGCTATCTGATTAATGAACCAGTAATTTATATCTACTGCTTCTGAGGGGGGTCCTCATGAGGCCATAAGGCAATTATTATATAAGAAGGTTTGGTTCTGTAAGTTTGTTCAACCTGTGTTTAGGAGCAGACAGTTTTAACAGCATTTGTAAGAACAAGGAAAATTAAAATACCTTTGAATATCTGACAGAGTACTTACAGAGCTCTGGAGCTTTATTAATACTGGTAAAATTCAGTGAAGTGAATTTGGCCAGGATTTTATAAATACCACCAATGAAATCTACTTATAAAACTCCTCTCACAGAAGGCTTATCATCTCTCTCCCTCTCCCTCTACCCCTACCCCTACCCCTACCTCTACCTCTACCTCTACCTCTACCTCTCTCTTTTAAGACAGAGTCTCGATTTGTCACCCAGGCTGGAGTGCAGCAGTGTGATCTCGGCTCACTGCAACCTCCGCCTCCCAGGCTCAAGCAATTCAAGTGCTGCAGCCTCTCAAGTAGATTGGATTACATGTGCCTGCCACCATGCCTGGCTACTTTTTGTCTTTTTAGTAGAGATGGCTTCACCATATTGGCCAGGCTGGTCTTGAACTCCTGACTTCAAGTGATCTACCCACCTCTACCTCCCAAAATGCTGGGCTTGGACTTCATAATCTTCAAATATGTCTGTCAAGGCATAGAAGAGATTACACATATTTCTTTTTACTTTTTTAAGACAGAGTCTCACTCTGTCATCCAGGCTGGAGTGCAGTGGCACAGTCATGGCTCACTACAGCCTCAACCTCCTGGGCTCAAGCAATTCTCCTGCCTCAATCTCCTGTGTAAATGGGACTACAGGCATGCACCACCAGCCTGGGCTGGTCTCAAACTCCTGGACTCAAGTAGTCTGCCTGCCTTGGCCATCCAAAGCACTAGGATTACAAGTGTTGGCCACCAAATCTAGCCAACAGGATTACAAATATTTCCAGCAGCAACATCTAGGACCCTACATCTTCTTTGTTTGGTGGCAGAGAGGGAAGGGAGAAAAGCGGGAGCTGCCAGTTTGGGAAAGGCATCTTATGATTTATTAAGATGGCATCTCTTCCCCTTTATGTCCTCCTCTCTTTTTCTCTCCTGTTTATTGTTAGTATCTAAAACCCTCCCAGACCTAGAGGAGTGCCAGGCTTACAGTAAACATCCAATGAATGTTTGTTGAATGAAACATGCTTGTCAATGGATATTGCTATGAAAAAAAGACAAGGCTGCTCTTCCCAAAATTTCTTCACAGAAAAATACAATAAAACCTATAACTTTCCAGTAAAAGCATCATATAGGTGAGCCTAAATATTGGCATGTGGACTTGTTTTTGCCAAATAAGTAAGTAAAGATGAGAATATTAATGTATAACATTGTGTAATTTGCAAAGAAAATTGGTATCATGAAGAGCATGTGTGTGTGTGTGTGTGTGTGTGTGTGTGTGTGTGTGTGTGCGCGTATGATGGGGAGGGGTCAAAACCTCGAGAATGAATGAATGAACTTCTGATGACACCTGTAAACACAACCATCCCCTTTACTCTCAACCCCCTGACATACACACTCGGTTTTATTTTCTGGAGAAATCTAAAAGTGGCACCCAGTAGGGAGCCATCTGGATTCTGATTCTGCTGCGCTGGGGCTTCAGCCTGTCTTCTTCAGGGGTAAGTGGAAAGTCAGGGGTGCTTTCCTAGCTCCTCAGTTGCTCCACTGTCCTGTGGGATTTGAGATTTGTATTTAATTGGGTTACTGTCTCCTCAGCGTTCTAAAGGGTGAATGGGTCACTTTTAGAAGGTGAGAGAGTCAATGATTAGTCATTGTTTCAAACCAATTATTGTTTCAAACCAATTTAAACTATGCCATGTTCCCTATTAGAATATCCAAGCTCACACTGTAAATGCTTTAAAATGTCTTCCAACATCAAAGTCATTGATCTTTAACTATCTAGTCTTGGTAGCTAAAGGGATGTCAACAACTACACCTGATTTATGTCCTCTTAATGTTTAACAGTTGGCATACCCTCCCCCAATATGTCACCAACCCTGTCTGTTAATTAGAAAATAAAATTCACAAACTTTCTAAGAAATACTTTGTTATAACTGTCTAAAATATCACTTCCACCTCTCCCCCCACACACACTCATCATACTTTGATGAGGGCAGGCAATTTATTCATTCGGCATTCAGTAAATATCTGGCAATTACCACCTCTTAATTCATTATTTGTACTAAACTAGAGTTTCAAAGACAAATAGTACACCACCCCTAATATCCTATGAACTCATAGGCAAATAAGCGGAAACCGATAAGTAGAACTGAAAACGTGCTTCAACAAAACAAGTAATTGTTTCTTCAAATGGGATGAACAGTTTATTCTTCTGAGTTAAGTAAATTGTATCTCTGTATCTCACATTTGAATAGATGAACAGGGAAGCCTTGGAGTGGAATTTCAGATTATCATAGTAGGAAGCCACCCTATCCTACTCCACTGGTTTTCATTTTCTCCAATCAGGAAAAACAGTCTATTATCCCCCAGTTATTAGTTCATATATAATTATTTCAACTCAAGGCCTTGAATTTCAACATAAAAATGTTTAAAAGACATCAGTAAATAGGAAGAAAACCTAGGATTCGGCATATCTGTGATATAGTCACATGTCTATGTAACAATCCTAGCAAAAGCTGTGTTTAGGGTTGTGAATCATAAGTCACACTGATGTCCTTCGGTGTACACTGTCTATAATAAAGCGATCTTCATACATAAGTCTGATGAAAATGGAAGCAATGTCTCTCTCCTCCCATAACTTATTTTTCATCTCTCTGGACACTATCTATCTTGGTTTGAATCATCTAAGTATATGCGTTCCTGTAGTAGATTGCCACAGAGTCCTCTATGAAATGATGGCAGTTATGGGCTCTCTGTCTCTAAGTAAAGCAGGTCAGGAGACCACCCTGAAGAGGACCCCATACCCAAGATAATGCAAGACAGAGAGAGAAAATGAGGGAGGCACCGAATTTTAGCTCAAAGTAGAAAGAAAATCATAAAAACTGACCAAACCATTTAAAATTTACCAGAAAATGAATCCATTTAAATGCAGATTACTAAATGAGTGCTAACAGTGTTATCTCAATTTAAAAAAGTGGTTTTACCTCAATATTTTTATTTTCATTAACATATGATAACTAATAAGATGACAGTGAAATTACAATTTTGCCTCACAGTTTGGACCAAATTAAACATTTTCCATAAAATCAAAAAATCTACATTTTGTCAAATTACACAGGCAAATCAGAAATTTATCTAATGCATAAGATTTGGAAGATGGGTTATTCGGGCTTATGGGTCAAATTTTTAAATTCTATAATAAAATAGAAACAGTTGAGAAATTCAAGTACACTAAGCCTGATGCATTTTCTAGTCTTAAAAAAATCACATGCCAGCCGGGCGCGGTGGCTCAAGCCTGTAATCCCAGCACTTTGGGAGGCCGAGGCGGGTGGATCACGAGGTCAAGAGATCGAGACCATCCTGG
>NW_016107493.1:1098945-1146885 GCF_001604975.1 Cebus imitator | reverse complement strand
AAAAAAAAAAAAAAAAAAAAAAAAAAAAAAAAAAAAAAAAAAAAAAAAAAAAAAAAAAAAAAAAAAAAAAAAAATCACATGCCGTCGCATACGTTCAACATAGTTCAGGACAATTCTAAACATGCTTGCTTCCTATGAAACAAATATATATGAATGATTTACTGATACAGGAAAAACGCACCACCCATTATGCCTAGCAAAATGGAAGTCAGCTGGATTTCTGAATTTTATTTTGAAATATGTTAGGTGCATTGAAGGTAAATAGATATAAAAAATCATTCAGCATAAAAGGTAGAAAAATATTATCTAAGGCCTTTGAAAAGAATTATGCCACTTATACATTGATGGACTGTAAGAGAATAAATTATTACTTTGACTGGATCTATAGTCTGAGCTTTGAATTTGCCAATCAGGAGACTAAAGAGAGACTTTATCGTAATGTTATCTACCATAATAGCTCTGTGACTTTCTTAATTTGCAAAGTTCATCAAGCATACATAAATTTAAATGTGTTGCAAACATATATTTCATGCATAACTGATGTGCACCTTTAAATATTGGGAACTCTCCTCCATGTTTTTATCAGTAGCAGCCACTGTCTGAAATAAAGTAACCAGATACACAGTGGAGTGAATGTGGTTCTTAAATGGAATGTGTTACTCCTTCCCGCTCTACTGAATGAACTGTTAAAAGACCAAGAAGGCTGTCATAGAGATATCACAGGAAATAAAGGACTCCAAGCCAAGGGTGTGTCCAATGGGGTTGGCATGGAATGACAGACCGCCCTCCCCACATGGAAAATCTCGTCACCCATCTGAGATATCACATAACGGTGGCAGCGCTCCAGAGACAGAATGAGCTCCACCTGTTTGCAATGTGTTTAGCTATTAATATTTATGTAGTAATTCAAGGGAGTAAAAAATGACAAAATGAACCAAGTTGTATCACTGTTGGTGCTTTCAACCAAGATTTCTCTAAAAAAAAAAAAAAAGTAACAGCATGAATCTGTCCTTCACTGTAGCAAGAAATTGTGTGACATCCTTAGGATGCCAAGGATTGTTGGAGAAGAGAAGGCAGAAGCCACGGCCCTGGCATGCCCAGAACGCTTATTCTACCATGACTTAATAAGAATATTTTACTATTTGTAGTTGTACTTCTGGCTCATGTAAAAGCCATAGAAATCAGAAAAATATGTTCTCAGAGTCCTGCTAATATTAGCAAGCCATATCTTTAAACTTAGACAAAAAAAGTATAAATTTCTCATCTCTCATCTGAAACAAAAGAAATAAAAAAGACTGTTGTCTCAATGTCCCCAAGAATATTTTGTGTAAGGTCACAACCATTCTCAGTGGCAGCAGCCTCAAAAAGTGAGCAGTATTCCACAAAGATCATTTTCTTCATGTTTATGACCCTGTGATCCACTGATTTAGCTAAACTTACTTGAACTTACTCATTTTATTGACCTATACTCTGTCTGAAGGAAATGAACTTCTCAATGTAGTAGGAAAATGATATATTCTCCTATTTATCTCAAAATGGCCTCTTTCAAGGACTTATCTTGTGGTGTGTAGCATTATGGTAAAACTCAAAACTGGATCCAAGGACATCCAAACTCCAGTTCTGCTTCTGAGCAATAAGATTGGTGTGATGAAAAAATTAGGAACACTGGAATCAGGCAGACCTGAATTCTAATTACAGATTACTCCAAATTAGCTGTATGACTTCATGAATTTATTAAAATTTTGGGGTCATGATTGATTATTTCTTAAATGGCGATAATAATGTTATCTTACAGAATCTTGGTAAGAATTGAGGATTTTGGCACTTGTAAAGTGCCTAGAACACTTTTGAATTTCCCTTCCACTATGTTCTAGACTAGGACTAATTCCAACATCACTAATGTAATTTGCATGGGATACAGTGCTGGACTGAAAATTACCTAGAACTTATTTTATTTCATTTAGTGCCTGGTACGTGAAGGGTATTTTGTATGTATCATATAGAATACATGATGCATGATTTTTTCATTTATATATGAATGGAATGTATATACATATATACACATTTATATGTAAATGGAAAAAGGCATATACATATATATTTATATATAAATGGAAGGTATATACATATATATGTGTGTGTATATATATGTGTGTGTGTGTATATGTGTGTGTATATATATGTGTGTGTATATATGTGTGTATGTACACACACACACACATTTTTATATAAATGGAAAAATTCCAGTACTGGATGTATGGTTCAAATGAAGATCCTCTTTTGGAAGTTTTAACCCATCTCAACAAAACTCTGAAAGGACCTGCTTTATGTTAGGACCTTCTGGAGACTATGGAGGTATCTATTTTGGATTTAATCCCTGTGGGAACTAAAATATGGCATTGGTTTTGCCCTCAAGTTTCTTACAATTCACTTAACACTAAATTACTCAAAGCTTCTTGATGATAATTTGTTCCTAGGCACCTCTCTGACACCTACATGCACCCTATATCACAGAATTGCCAGTTCTCCAGAGTGATATCTAGATTAAGGTTGAATGGTTTCTTTCATGTTGGAATTTAATGCTTACATCCTAGAATAGTTGCATGCAATTCTATTCCTCTTCTTCTCTCAATACTGAAGATTTTAAGAATTGTGAATGAGTACTATGGTCACCTGAAAATGCACACCTGTCCCTAGCCCCTCACCAAAAATATCAGATCCTCATCCCTGGAACCTTTAAATGTTGCCTTATAAGGCAATGTCTTTGGAAATGTGATTAAAGTCCTTGAGATAGGAAGATGAGCCTGGATAATCAGGGTGGGCCCTAAGTGCTTTCACAAGTGTCTTTATAAGAGAGAGACAGAGGGAGTCTAGATAGACACATAGAGGAGATGGTGATGTGAAGACAGAAACAGAGGGCAGTGTGGTATGCCAGCAGCCCCCAGAAGGTGGTAGAAGCAAGGAGTGAATTATCCCCCAAACGCCCTGGAGTGAGCACTGCACTGCCCACACTTTGACTGTGGCCTAGTGATACTGATGAAAGTTGTCTGGCCTCTAGAACGGTGAGAATACATTTCTCTTAAGTCACCCAATTTGTGGTACATTGTTACAGCCATCACAGGAAACTAATATGAGTATTCATTCTTCCTCTGGGGTCTATTTCACATTTTATTGAGCAGCCATTTGCAAGTCACTAGGTGGGAATTGGGAATGCATGTATGAGTATGTGATGGTGGATCTGACTTTAACCAGTTCTGCAGGAAAATAAGAAGAATGTAACATTCTTCTTTAGCTACTGAAAATGAAGACTTACTGTCTAGGCTGCTTCTGTAGACATGCCAAATACGTCTGGACTTTCCTTTACCAGAACAACAATCTCAAATACTTCCAGAAACTCCTGGTGATTGGTTTTCCATCCCATTCATTTTCTGTTCTGATTGTCATATCATAAGCCCTTTAATAGCCTCTTATACCTGCAAATGGGACCCTCCATGTCTCTCCATCCTCTTTGCCACGTTAGCTATTTATGTTTTCCTGAACTACTACCTGTTCCTCCAGTACACCACCCATGCTCTCATCACTGAGCCCTTATACTTATATTCCCTCTACTGAGAACACTTTTCTCCCTCCTCTTTTCCCTGACTTCTAGGCAAAATCACCACCCCATGCTCTGTGTTTTTATAACACCCTATATAGTCTCTCTCATTATGTTTATTATTATTTGTAATAATAATAATAATAAGGTCTAATATGTTTTCCCCAACGAACTACAGGCTTTAATTGGTCTAATGTGTTTCCCTCAATGGACTGCAAGTTCTGTAAAGATAGAGACTGTGCCCATTTTATTTATTACTGCATCTTTCATGCCTACCATAAAGTGTGCCTGGCTGTCATAATAGGTATATTAAATAAATATTTGTTGGTAAATGGATAACTGAATGAGTTAATGGATGGAAAACTTTCCCTAGAGACTGAAGTCCCAGCTAGCATGTTTATTTTCTTTTCAAAGTATGATTCAATTATTTCATGTTGTCATGATTTCATTTTAACCCTAGGCACATAGGCCTGAGCCTGAAATATATTTTATTGTTGCAATAAAGGTCCTGTTTCTCAAATTTGAATTTGCCTCACTTCATCAGCTTTATTTATTAAATTGGGTGTGTGTATCCTACAGCAAGTATATAGATAACATCTGCCAACATAGCCCCACCTACCAGAGAAGGGTGGATTACAATTCCACATAAAAAGAGATCTATAAAAAGTCACGAATACCTAAGACATATCTCCACCTGTTTTAGTGAACATTCCTGAGGTGTTGCTGACTTCTTGTTTTATCTACACAAGCTCTGTGGAGAAGTTACACAGAGTAGCTTAGGTTACTTATGTAACACCCCTTTGCCCTGTATTTCATGAGTTATCCTATTGTGAGAGTTGATGCCAATTTGATAGCAAACAAAGTTTTCTCTCATCAAATGCCAACTTTTTGAACCTTCTGGAATTAGTTAGTGACCATAGCTCGTTTCTAGTGGAAAAGGCTGTATGCAATAGCCAGCTGTCTGAGTAGGAAGGAAAATGATTTGCTTTTTCAAATTGGCTTTGAAAAGTGTGTCTTCTGCCAAAAGGCCTCTGGGCATGTGTATGAAACATCGAAAACAGATACAACAATACATAAGAAAAAGAAATAAATCCCCAGAGCTGGCTCCCCATGAAGTAGCCAAACGGGCTTTACCAATTGAACTGAATGAACCATAGAAACATCACTCTTCCCCTCTATAAATAGCTCTTCTTCATGAGAGTTGAAATACATGGAGAAAGGAGACAGATACACATTGGAACAATTCGATGAATTAAGGTAAAAAATATTAGTGACACACCTTTTTAAGCGGTTCTGCTATTTTTGATCACATTTTCTATTTTAGCAAAATAGCACATCTTAGAAATAGTATTATTTAAGGATCCACAAAGACTAAAAATCTTCAAGCTCTTTGAAAATTTAGAGATGCTTGTCAATTTAACATTTAACTACAATAACTTTAAGAAAAACTTTGGCTTCCTGGTTTCATTATACAAATATATTCTTACTCTCTTGCTCACAGGAGAATCTAGAATTCAGATTTAATGTTCTGATTAATGAGCATAAACAATGCTTTTAAGATTTTTTTTTACCTGTGTATAATCAAGCCATCTAGTTACCAGTAACTGCAAATGTCACAGATTTCAATGGTCTCTTTGGGACTTTTAATCTGTTTGCTTTTATAAAGAAGGTGATTTTATTTTTACATTAAGGAAGCATTAACATCATTAAATGGGCTCCCTCTTTATGATAACTGCAAATGTCACATTGATCCAGAAAGATAAGAAAATGTGCTCATCTTTGGAACAAATATCCAAGGCATGAGCAGGCAACCCACACTATTTGCATTAAAAAACAAATTGTATAAATGCAGAAGATTGATGTGCCATCTGTTCATGTCCTTCACTTTTCTGGCTCTTCTGTGTTGAGATATTTTTATGGAATAGTTACGTTTATTATTTTGAAAATGAGCCACAGGTTAAAAAAGTTTATGGTGGGTAATATAACTCAAAGCTACTGTTTTACTCTGTTCCAGATATTAAAGCTTGCATTATGTTACATTTCATGCTTTTAAATGTATCACTCTGTCCCTTATGTGGTCTGATGTTCAGACAAAAATAAAATGTATATGAAATTACAAAGGATGTTTAGGACCAAATCCAAAATATCTTACTAATAAATGGAAAGGAGAAGAAAAAATTCTTTTAAAGATTAATGACTTCAGAAACCTCTGGCAATAAGCATCAATTTGCTCCGTGACTCCCAGGGAACACAAAGGAATAAAGCAGAATATATTTGGGGGACAGCACATTGGATTTTAAAGCATCTACTAAGACACTACTTTCTTCATTTAATTCGTCATGGAGCTATCTACTAGCTCATCTATAAGTTAAGAAATTCCATTTCTCTTTTACTTTCTTTTACTAACACCAATGATATTTGCTTTTTTGTTTGAAATGGAAAAAGAAATCGCAACCAGTTTTCCTGCATGAAGTTTAAGGTTCCATTGTGAGTATTTTACATTTTTTGATTAATTGGACAAAAAAACACACATGCACAAAACAATTGTGCAGAATGAAGCTCTCCTTCAATAATCGCCCTCTGGTGGCAACTGCCTTCGACACCCTAGGCCAAATTTTTTTCTATAGTACCTTTAAAAATTTCACAAGCCTTCTCCTTTTGCTGTAAAAATTGTACGTCGTGTGGTGTCTATACCACTGAATACCATTTCATACATATTTGTATATGTAGGTGATTTATCTATAGGTTCGTGTTCCCTCAGAGCTTGATCTTATGCTTTTGGTATCCTTGGTTTCCGGTTAGAAAAAGAGTGGCCAAAAAAGAAAAAGTAAATTATGAGAGTTGTCATGAAAGCTAAAGAGGAAGAAAGATATGTTTTTGTTTCTGTTTTTCTCTAGAAAAACTGGGTAGCCAAAAAAAAAAAAAAAAAGAAAGAAAGAAAGTTTTTTCCTAAATTTTGAAACACTCTGTCACTAAAATCAAAAGCTTAAAAGAATTTTAAACACATAGTCTCATATTTTCCAAAGGATACCTGATTTTCTTCATCCTGAGCTGCAAACAATCTGCTATACTTGGAAAAGATTATGATGGTAGTAATAATACAGATTTCTATTTCATTGTCTTCTCACTGAACATGTGAAATAAATGCACATTAAAATAATTTGCCACACCATCAATAATAAACTTCTTTTATGTGATTTCATATTTAGCATGGGGAATATTCAAAAACAGTTCCTATTTTGATTTTTTTTTTTTTTTTCTGCAAGTGATTCACTAGTGTAGGTGAAAGAACAGGATATTTTCTGCTGAGAAGCTCAAGCCATATCACTTAGCATTCCTGGGCTTGGGACATGCCCTATGCATCCATGGAGGTCTTCTTTGATTAATTTAGAGTCTAAAGAATCAAAGAAAGTTTCTAAGTGAGGGAAGATGGATCAAAGACAGCAACTAGAATGAGTGAAGGAAATTCACAGAGTAGAAGAAGTACTGGTTAGGATTTTATGGAAGAAGTGAAAAAGTTGTGAACATAGAAAAAGCCACTATAGAGTATTTTAGAATATCTACAACTTTTTCTTAAAATTGTTTTTACTTAACCTTAGGCAATAAATTGGCCTGCCCAATGACTTCCAGACTACAAGGATAAAGCTAGAGATCAAGTTGGAAATGTGATATGGAAAACATTAGTAAAATAGAGCTTTCGCTCATTACAGAACATAAGTGACCTTCACATTGTATATTGAAGAATAAAATGCTGTAATATAATCTGCCATAGCATTTTATAAAGGTCAGAGAAAATTCCTATAAACCGTATTTACTCATGGAAGGAGTAGAGTCCATGTTGGAAGAAGCGATGGTTAAAACAAGTTTGTAATTGCTAATATTGGAAACATGCAGAAAAATATATATACACATATATCCACATTTTTTTCATTTTGAAAATCTAAAGAAAGATTTTTATTTTGCAACCATAAATTGATCAATGTAAAAGGCTGGAACTGACTATTTTGGCTCATTCTTCCTTATCTACTTGTACAATTCCAAGACAAAAATTCGCGTTGCTTCTTTTTCTGTCTGAAATTTTGTTTATAAAGTAATTTCAAAGGCATTTCATCTTGGTGCATCACAGTGTATAGTTCAGAATTCTTTATGTTCACATGAGAAGGCACACACAGGACTTTAGGGGCCTATAACATCAAATGAACCTGGACACAGTTTTCTGAATATACAGAAGGACATAATAATCTTTTGCCTATCCATTCTCCAAATCACCATTGTGCATTTATATTTTGTGTCAAACACACTAAAATCTCAACTTATTGAATGTTTATTTTGTTCTCTATTTACTTATTTTAGAAGGCAATATTTGGCTGTTTCCCTTCAGGTTTTATTTTAAAATAATAGTATACAACTGCAATGGATAGTTAGTATCCAGTACACAATTAAATGTTATTTCTTGCTTAGTTCACTGCTGTGTTCTTGGTACCTAGTGTCTTAAATCAAGTACATTTCTTTAAACACAACATTAGAGATCTGTATGTTTTAAAAAGATGTAAAAGAAGGTTCTATTGGTTATTGTATTTTCTTTGTATACATTTGACTATAATATTATTCCTTTTCATGCTATTTTTAAAAAAATGATTTTACTGAGGATTTTTAGAAATTATTAATTTTCTTTATTGGAAGGAACTTGATCAGAGTATAGTTCAAGTTCTCATTGTGAGTGTGAAGGTTACTTTAATTCACATGACTATTCAAAGCTAAAATAAAATACACTTAAAGTATGGTAGAACCATTGTCTTGAGTCCTTTCTTTATGCAGGAGAGAATGCCCTTGAATCCAGTGGAAAACTATTCCATTAAAATAATGTTGTCCATCTCTTTCAGACACTGTACAGTAATGTAGCTGGAATTTATTAGCATAAAAGTTCCAAAAGGGATACTGCAGTATGTCTTTAAAAAGAAAAAAAAAAAGAGACAGCAGCTCTTCCTGTTTTCTGTATTCTTTCCTGGATGTTAGATTAAGCTTTGCTGAGATAATGCCAGGATCTGGATTTCCTTTTTTTTTTTTTTTTTTTTTAAATCTCTTATAAGGGGCTATTTTTTTTAACTAAGTTATAGGTCATGATATCTGCTTTAGATATTAACATCAGAAAAAGGGTTTTTCAAAGTGAATGTAAACATTAAATTATTTCGAGCTTTTGTGTTGCTGCTAATGCAATAAATGATATTCATATATTTGATTTTCCAGAGAAGGAAGTGTAAGGAAGCAAATTATTTGATATAACTGTAAAATACGCTAAAATATAAGTAAAAACAAGCTTGGTAAATCTTTTATATATATGCATTAAATTTTGGTGAGATTGTCATTTTATATGTGGCAGTATGGTAAGTGAAAAGACAGTAAGCTATGTGTATCCACACTCCACCTTGGGGTTACTTGCTACCTAAGACAGATCATTCTAATGTGAAATGCATTTTTAAAAACTGTAGACCTGTCAACTCAAAAGACAGAACAGAATCCTGTAGTTTGGGAGAAACAGTGATATCACACCACCTAATGCTAGGCAATTGGGTCCACAATAAAAGCATAAAACCCTCCTACATGTGAGACTGTGTACCCAGTCTTGTTCATACTGATCAAAAAACTTTCACCAACAACTGAAGGAAATAATTCATTTTAATTGACAACTAAAACAGAGACTTTAAAAATTCACACAGTGACTACAAAATTAAGTGTGTATGGAGATGATAGGGCAAAAGTCAGCCAACTGCTTGTTTCAGTTAAAGGAGCGTACGTAACTCCTTTGGGTAAGCATTTTTTAGCTGAATTGACCGATTGCTTTAGCGTCATGTACAATAAGAGCTAATAACAATAGGGATAAAGCATTTATTTTCCCATTCCTAGAGAAATAAGCTATGATGCAAGAATATTTTGGAGCCTTATTGTTTCTTTTTTAGTATTTTCATGTGATTTTTCAGTATATCAGATAAATTTAAAAAAGAAAAGGCAAAATTAAAGCCTTAAGATATATGTTTCTTCATACACGTGCAGTTGAAAAAAGAAAACAGATAGGTGGAGAGAAAAAAAACACAAATGGTAAAATAGAAATTTCTCAGTTATACATACATATCACATTTTTATAAATAAACAAATAGGCATAATTTTTTTCTTTCTGTATGCATATTATAAATGAGGCTATGTTATCTTAATACTAGTATTATAAAAGCAAATACTATATGATATCTATGATTAGCAGTCTTTATAGTCTTTGAGAAGTAAAAGAATTTTTTGAAGAATAAGATAAATTATTTTGGGAAAATACTGTTTAAGCTGGCAAGAAATTGCTTCCTAAAATGCTATCTAATGAGATCTATACATATTATTGGTTTTCAATTTATTACAGAACTTTTGTACTCTTTTAAAATAAAAAGTTGCAAATAACTTTCCTTGAGTTTGAGAAAAAATAGAAATTTTGACTTTTAAAGGTCGAAAGAACTTTCCTAGTACGGTTTCCTCATGTTGTACATGAAATATAGTTCTCTTATTTCATATTTCGCTTTGCTTTTCTTTGCACTGTTCCTCCACACTGCTGCTGCACACAAAACCCGGGGTTACGTTCCTGTGTCCTTTTCATGCATTTCCCCTTTTGTAAGCACAGGGGGGTACCTCCTCCTCTAACTGATAAAGCACCAAAGTTATGCTCAGAATTACATAGAATATAAAATTAGATATTGTCCCTGCCCAGTGGGCTCACAGTATCTCCAAATTTGCTGTAAAATATGTCTACATATTGTATAACAGATGCACTTCAAGTGCTAAATGTCTGGAGATAAATCTATTATTGACTTCATCCTCTCAACCTTTCCAATTTCCTTTATCATTTGTCAGCTCCCTCTATGTACATGCCCAGGCAGATTGGTAATTGCAAAGCATGTTCTTCATTTTTTTTCTTAAGAGGTGCCACGTCCAAATCACCCATGACAGATTTTGGTCCTGCACACTGTGGCACTAATACCATTTTGACCCCAATTCATGGGCATTTGTCTCTCTACACTTAGAGCAATGGTAGATACTCAAGTATGTTCTGTAGTACTTTCTGCCTTATTGGAAAACTCAGGATTCTGTCCATTTAAAAACATTTTATAACTCGTTTTCAAACAAATTTTATGCATTTTAGGACACACCTATAATGCTGCTGTTTTTAAAAGAATGTTTATAGTTATGTTAATGTACCTTTGCGCTGGCAATTTATATTGTGCATTTCAACACAGACATATATTTGATGCATGTAATTTATATACTTAAATACGTAAAAGCATTGCTTTCTTCATACCTCAGTGCTATTGTACATACTTTATTTACACAGCTATAGCTTTTGCAAACATCTAGGTAAAAACCTGAATCTCCAAGACAGCAGGTCTATAGTATTACAAATGTTAAAATCACATAATAATTATCCTGCTAACTTCAAGTCTGTGGATCAGTAGTTAACGATAAAATTCCTTCAGACTTTGGAGTTGAAATGTGTTTTAAGCCTGCATGAATACAACTTTTGTCATTTATTTAATAAAAGAACAGTTTTACTTCTCATCTTAAAAATAAAGCAAGAAAAAATGTAAAAATAAAATGTCCTCTTCTTCCCTCCCTTTTTTGTTTATTTCTGAGTCTTTTCTTCATTTCAAATGAGTTTTTAAACACATTTGGCAGTCAGTACCCCTAATCATTCAAAGAGTTGTGTGACAGGGGGGGAGCTGGCTAGATACCATCAGTTCTTTTAAAATGTATTAGTCTTTAACCACCTGTCTTCTCCCTCAAAATTTAAAGAGAAAAAATATATTTTGGTGAGGGAATCAGCTTAATGATTTTGTAATGAAGCTTTGGGATACATACGTTAGCATATATCATGACTTAAGACCTTGTAAACATGATGGAAATTAGCACATTTGCTCAAAGTGTGTCTTTTGGTAAAAATCGTCCTTTTTATCACAATGAAGCTACATGGGGCAAATGAAATTGATCATGAGGAATGACTCTTTTCTATTGCTGGCTTTGTCTTTATGGCCCAAGGTAAAGTTGTATTTTGGTTTCCATGTTAGCTTTCTGTTTCTGTCCCCTGGGTAAAGACAGCAGAATCTCATTGTTATTACACTGTTGTCAATCATCTCTTCTATGTTCATTGACTTTCCACCTCATAAAATATGGTTTGCATTAAGACACTAGTACCTGCTGATCTATTTTATACATCCTCAGTTTGGTTACGCCCTGTCATGTAAATACATGCAGCATCCGCTGACTTAATGGTTTTAACTGAAAGGACGTCAGTAGAATTTTGAGACAAGCTCTTTAAAGCTATAAGGCCATTCTGAAAGTAATCTGTAGCATTCATAGCCATGAGTGAATGCTGAACAGGATGATCTGAAGGTATTTCACTTTAAAAGTATAATGTTCTCAAGAAACAGACACATTTTTCACAATGTGTTCCTGGCATTTCATAGTATCCTAAAATCTCAAAACTCTTTTGGGCTCTTTCCTCTTCCAGAAATGCTGACACCTTCCTAGAGATAGGGGAAAAGTTCTGATAGTGGAGTCAAGGTCATCATAATACCATGCAATATAATAGAGGAGGAACTGTAAATGTGCTGCCCACTTTCTGGCCCATGGATCCACGGGTAACATTCCTTGGCTGGGGAAGGAAGATGGAAAGCAGAGGAGAAGGCAGAAACAAAACAATGACGCTGAGAAACAGTATAATTTTCCAGTTTGGGACATTTAAGACAGCTGAAAACTGGAAAATACAGAAACGAAAACCTACTATTAGTAGAACATTTAATAAATAATTGGTCATACTCTTGAAAAATCATAGAAGTTACTCTGTGATAATCAGATTTAACTCACTTAATCCATATTTGTTAAATGTCAGCTGTGTACTGGACATTATACTGGGTCCTATGGATTAAATGGCGAACAAAAACCCATGTAGATGCTAGTGCAGCTAACAGATGTGTGAATAAGGTATTCAAGCAGGTATTAATAAAATGGTAACAATTGCAGTGTACAGACTTGTAGTCATAAGATGAGCAAGTTCTAACTTTCTAACATATAGCATGAGTGGTAAGGGATGCGTGAATTCATTTGATTGTCATTATTACACAATGTATGCACATAATTAAGTTATGTTGTACAGCTTGAATTTATTCAGCCCTTATTTACCGGTTAATTATTTTTAAATTAAAAATAGACTCCAATGTTACAAAGGGAAGATAACATGGTGGTATGAGGGCAGATCATAAGAACCTGGGCTTGTCTGGGGATTCTGAAAAAGTTTTGATTGAGATTTGAAGAATAAATAGAAGTTACATTATCATTCCATCAGCATTGAAAGGTAGAAATAATAAAGCAGACAGATTAATAAAGCTAGGCTTTTGTTTTGTGTTTATAGGTTTAATAAAAGAAAATTAAAGACTTTATGTATCTGAAATTACTGTTAATTCATAACCTCATATGCTATTCAGATCTCACAATGTAACACTCACAGGCAGTGGTTTTACTATATATCTATAAACTTCAGTTTTCAGTTTAAAATCTCAGATGTTTCCATTTGCATTTAGCTAAAAAATTGGCAAGAAGATTATCATCTCTGATCCAATTTTTTTAATGGAAAACTAATTTTGATTTATGGGGTGGCAAAAATATAAACATTTTAGATAAATCTTTTGCCAATTTCTAGATAAAAAATTGTTTTAACTGTTAACTTTGGCCTTTTGAAGGATTATTTTTAACTGAACATGTCAATGTTTTCACCCTATTATGTTTCCCTATGTAAAATCACTAAGTATTACCTTGTTCTGTGTCATAGTACATCGTAACCCTTTTATGAGACGTTGGCATTTGCGTCCCTCTGCAATAATAGTCACTGTCTGATAAAGCCAGAGTCTTCATGTCATTAGCATTTGTTCAGGCAAGTGGGCGATAGTTATTAGCACATTACGCAGAACATGGAAACTCTTTTAAAATACATTTAATACTTTATGTGATTGCTTTAATAAAAGGAAACAAAGATACTAGTGAGAAACATTTATGGTATATTAATATCAGCATTAGTGCTCAGTTGATGGTAGTGTGGTGATATCAATTAAAGGCATCTAGAAAATAAGAAAGCTAGTTTAGGGAAAAAAAATCCAACCTGAGGATCTTCATGGGAAACCAACTCTAAGCAAGTTTAAAATGCCCAAGGCTCTTAAAGTTTCCATAGGTAAACTAAGCCAATTATTTCTAAATTCTTGCCTTATAATGTTGCTTTTTCCTTTTCAATATTATTTTTTGCTAAGTACATTGACATTAATAACAAAAAATACTGTCACATTTAAAAAAATGTAATTTGTCTAACTCTCTCATTGAACTCTGGTCTTTCCCTTCCAAATCATTTATCAAAATTTAAATTATTATCTCCTTTGTTCATTTGCTTTTTCTTAACAATGTGTAAATATTTTAATAAGTAGTATACTATGTCAGCTGATCCACATCAGTTTTAGAAATCAGTCTGAAAAACCTGTTTTAAACTGTTTTAGTGCTCAGTGCAGAAAAGTGTTAGTACCTTTTGATTCTTTTCTTTTGATTATGTTGCATTTACTGTTTACATTAAATACAATGGAAGACCTTTCTTCAAACCCTCTTAAATTCTAGTTTTATGTTTCACCTTTTCCAAATGTGATATACATATGTATACGTAATATTGCGTATATATGCACATATATAATTTTTAATAATTAGAAACGTCTTAAAATGTACATGCATGTATATATGCATACACATTTTTTTCTGTTATATTTGTTTAAAATTACATACATGTATCCATATATTTTATATTATATATAATGTCTATATATAGACAATTAGAAATGTCTTTTTTAAATTTAAAATAGTGTTAAAATTCCAAAGTTTATGGCAACATTCTGCCATCTTTATTTATATACACCACATATGAATACAATTCAATAATTTTAAGTGTACCCTTTTATAACTTTTGACAAATGTATTTTGTCTCATGACTCCCACATCAGGATGTGTAACATTTCTATCACCCACACAGTTTCCTGGTACTCATGTATAGTCAATTCCCTTCCTCTGCTTTCTATCACTCCAGTTTTGTCTTTTCTAGGATTTCAATATTGGTCACTTTTTCAAAACGATCTCTTCAACAAGACTGTAAGCTCCCTGAGATTAGGCATTGGATTAGTCAACAGGCAACTGGATTTGAGAATTGAGAAGAAAGAGTTCTCAGACACACAGACTTGGTGAAAATTACACTTCACAGCAGCAAGCTTGAAAGATACAAGGACAGCCAAGAACATGAGTGAGTATGATTCTCAAATCTTAGTTTCTTCCTGAGACACACCCTGGTGGCTGTGATAATTAAGCTAAATGAGATAGATGCTGCCACCTGGTATAAACACATTAATCAAACTACTGTGCTCCCTGTCACATCACTTTGAAACACTGTCAAAATTGCCTCATGTGATTGCCTCCAATCTTACATGTTTGACTCTAACCTTTGTATTTCCTGTGTGATTCACTATGTGTTACATTATTTTCAAGTCAACTAACAACCATTGGCTTTCACATGTGTGAGGGTGGGCTACAATGACTCAATACTGAGCAGTCTAGGTGTCTCTGCACTGATTTATCTGCCTCATGACTTGACTCAGGAAGGATTGAGCAAGGCTGTCCTAACCAAGATCTCTCTGCGCCTATTTGATTCGTTGCCATCAATTTAGTGTTCAGCACAGGTCTTGCACATAGTAGTTATTCAATAAAGATCTGGCGAATGAGTAAATGTGAAGCTTCTGTTTATTCATCCATAAAATGGACTGAAATCAGTGTATACCATCTAGGTAAAAACACATGTAGAATATTTAACATGGTGCCTGGCACATATTTGGTAAACACAGATAAAATGTTTATTGCTCTGATGACTAGAATAGCTCTGCAAATTAGAAGTCTAGATTAATTATCCAGATGATCCAAGAAAGAGCTTTTTAGTTTGTCTTATTCTCGGTTTTTCTTAGACTTGGGAAACTCAGCTAATTGAATGGCTGCATATATAATAACTCCATAACCACAGCTCCTACTTCTCAATTACTGGGTGATTGACAAATGTACTGGTCTAAAGAGTTTCATGAGTTTCACAGATTTTAATGAAATCTCCAAGTCAGCTTGTACTTCTGCCTGTAACTTTCTCCATAGATTTTTGTAGAGGGTAAAGCCCCTGATGAATCAACCACAAAGAGTGTGGGTGTGTGGGTTTGTGTGTTGCCAATGTAATTGTGCCTGAGAGCTTGGCATAGAGGGATTATGTTTTATCTGCTTATAGGGTTTTTATAACCTGTGAATCTATTATTTAAAGTTGAAAGCTTATGGTCAATGCTCATCCTCTTGTTACCTTGTTCTTGTTTACCCATCGAATGCACATTTATTAAGTGCCACCGTGTCAGGCACTTGGTTTAGACACTGTCCAGGAAGCCCTCAGATATAAAACTGATTTTCTTATAAAATTTAAAGTTAGAAAGGACATTTGAGATTACTTAGTTCAAGACAGTGGAGAATTGCTCTTGGAAGTTAAGGGTAGTGTTTGAACCTACGAGGTTTCTTAGAGTTCCCTTTCCACTTGGCTTCTGTTTCATTTCCCCTATCTCTAGGGAGGCATACAACTCCCTAAAAATTGCAATATCATTTGCCAGTATTTTTTTTTTATTTAAGGATTTGTTTTCTTTAGACCCATTGCAATGTTTTAATTAGGAGTACCTAATTTATGCAATTTTTGCCACATGACCAGTGTCATCCTCTCATTACTTGTATTTATACCACTATCTTCTGTTAATATCCTCTAATTCAAGGAAAAGAAAAAAGAAACTAAATTTGTATATAAAATTGCCTCTCAAATATTCAAATACAAATTAGACAAAAATGTTAAAATTAAGTAGAAAACAAATGCAATGCTAAATGTTGAATTTCCTACATATCTTTCTCTGTGTCTTTCCATTTTTACATGTGATAGTTTCAAATATTAAGAAAAAAATGAAAACATCAAATTTGCTATAAATCAGTTAGGCTTCCTCCTCATACTTCATCTTTTACTAAAATATTGGTTACTTTATTAATATGGCTACTGATGATTCATAACCAATTGATGTAAATTGTTAAGTTCTGTAAGGCAATTAATTGGGGATGCCTCCTGGAACCTTATCCTGGGCAATTTAGATAACCTAAAGTTGCATCAATAGCACACAGATAACAAATTTTACATAGAAACAGAAATAGTCCTGTGGTTGAAGGAGGCCATGAGCATGGACAGTGGGAATGAAAAATACAGTATCCAGGCATATAAAGGTTTAAAAATGAGGCTGGCCAAATTAAGAGTCAGGAAGAAACACATTGTAATAGGCTAGAGTTTGTGTTTATGAAACTTAATAGTGTTATGACAATGTGAGTGATAGACAGGAGGCAATTTTTAAAATGACAATTGTATTGGAAACATTACGTTTGCTTAATTAAACTTTTTAATTGTAAAAATGAGATGTGCCAGGTAAACAAACAAAAAACAGTGTGCCAACAAATAAACTGCATAATGAAAAGTAACTGTCTGTTAACTTCAACCCCTAATTCCACCCCCAAAAGGCAACCACTAATGTTTCCTTCAGTGTCCTTTTATCTACCTTCTGAATGTACCCAGTGCCCACTGAGGTCACATCACAAATGCTTGAGATAATACTGTAGTTTCAAAATGACGCCCATGCAAGCAGAATGATTCTTGCAAGCCCTTTAAGGAAACCTATACATTTTTCACATTTCTAGGGCATCATTTCACAAACCTACTTTAAAAACCATCCAAAATTGAACATATTGGAGGCAATCAGCCAAAAATCAAGACTACACCATGTTAAGCATTAAGAGCCAAGAAGAGTGACTGGATGTCATGTGCAGAGCTGTGAAAACCCAGCCCATCTTGACAAAAAATAGATTTACTGTATACCGTGTACTGTAAATGGCAGCATGTGGAGCGAGCAATCGCATCAGCTGAAAGCAACTCTGTGACATGCCACATCGCAAGCTCTGCAGGGCTGAGATGCAGATGAACTTTATGGTTACTTTATGTCACAAACCATCTTTTGGGTATACTGTACTTGATCTACTCATGAAGGTGTACATTTTTCAACTCATGTCAGCTATTCTGTAAATCAGAACAAAAAGGTTTGGGCACAGTGAAATTGTGTAGCTAACTCATACCCAGTTCTCTTCGACTTTGTGGTATGATGCATCCTGGTATGGGATAAACCCTGCACTCACAGGAAACAACAACATCAAAATGGAGTCAGAGTGTTGTTTCAGCATTAAATGGCAGATACTCTAAATGCCAGTACTTCTATCACTTTTAATTTGTATTATTTCTGAAAGTGAAGAGAAATATTCATAGGGAGAGAATCTGACTTTAGATCTCATACCATTCTAACCACAGCAAAATGAGAAATGATCCTGAAAAGTTCAATAATTTTAGGCCATTTACTTTTTACATAAAACACAAAAGGGTAAATACTACTCAGGGTTGTTTCCTTTCTGTCATCATAGATGTTTCTCACAGAGCCAAGAGCTCCTGGCACTCCAAAATGCTAAGGGCTCCTAAAATCAGTTGGTGTACTTTTCTTACTCATTTAATGAAGGATGTAATTTAAACATTTTCCACTTGAGAACTAAGCAATGCATGATAACTTTAGATATAATTACTACAGTGATAGCTATTGTCATGTTTTAGTGTTATTAACACACTTTATAAATATTCCAAATGCAATATGATTTACGTGATATTAGATGATAAATTATAGCCAAAAATACAATATACCAAAGAGCACACATTATAGCACACATTATATTTTATTATATAGTATTCATTATATTTATATGCATTATACAAATATATTTTATATTATGCTATAAATACATATATTTTATATTATATAAATAAAATATATAAAATTATGAAATAATAGTACATATAACTCTTAATCCTATTGATTTCATGTTCACAGTTTTTTCCTTAAAAATCAAAAAGCACTTAAGCTGTGTTCAAGAACTCAATAAATTAAGAACAGCAATATTTCAATTTAAATACTTAAATTTAAATACTCACACTGTATGCATCATATACCCAGTGGGGCGTTTTATCAGAAGTTTTTGAATATCCTGTGCAGAATTGTACTTTGTGGCTTAGTATGAACAAAGAGAATATCTTTGAGAAAGAATAAGAATGTTTTCTTGTATATTTGTGTTCATTATAAGTAGAAAGTCTCCAAGTGCTGTTACAATATTATTGTACAATAGCCTTCAAGAAAACAGTATTGTGAAACATAATTGCAGTTTCAATAGTAGTTTCCTCTTCTTACTTAAAAAACAAAACAAAACAAAACAAAACATATATTTAGTCAGATACCATGCACACTAAGTTTAGTTCGCTTGGCAATGCTTTAACCAGCTTTTTCTTCATAATCTTTGTATTTAAAATAAATCTGAAATAAAACCCAGATAAGCTATAATTCAATGAGCATCTGAGCAATGACTATACATATCCTGTTTTAACAGAAAAGTATATTACAAAGACATGATCAATTTTTAATGCAATGTACTGAAATGGCATAGAATAAAAACACATTGGTCTTTATTTTATCTAAACAATAAAATTACTGGGAACTAGTGGTGGTTGGGGAGAGGAAACCTATCAAGAATTGGTTCCTGAGGAGAAACAGCTCTCCTAGTAGCTGTATTATAGTAAAATGAAAGGAAAGTGGCTAGCACAGCATTTCTAAATACCAAGGCAGTAATGACATGTCAGGTCATTCCATATTTAAAATCACAAATTGAAAATGAATAGACATTATTTCATCAAGAAATTAAACTTAAGCTTTCCTTTCCCTAACCCATTCAACAAAGGGAACTTAGAGGTCAGAAGCAAAGGGCTGCTTCTTCATTTCTGACAGAACAAGGTATTTTCAAAGTTCATCAAGCTTTATCTTCCGGAAGGACTACGAGGGTGGCATGTGCATTGCAGAACACAGACAACTTTTCAGTATTTCTGCCTTATTTTGGTCTATGTGGATGGGAAGGAGAAATCCTTCTCTCTCATTGCCTCAAATGCCTTGGATATAATTTGGTTGTCCTGCTACCTCTTTCTTTATAGCGATACTGTGTAATGTGTATTGGACCAAATAACAGATTTGAACCTATTAACCTATTTCTGTTTGACTCAAATGCAAAGATTCCCTGAGGTGAGCAAATTCACCTTGTGTACCGTATCAGGCTATAGATTTAATAACAGATTTGAACCCTAATACCTAATTACTACCCTAATGCCTAATTGCTAACATATTTTTAAAATCTGTTTACTTCTTTCTTGAATTATGGAGCAGTTTCATAATTCAAGAAAGAAGTAAACAGATTTTAAAAATATGAACACTTTTACTTTTATTAGTATTGTGATTATTATTTAACAAAGACCAGCCATCTTTCTTTTTTTTTTTTTTTTTTTTTTTTTTTTTTTTTTTTTTTTTTTTTTTTTTTTTTTTTTTTTTTTTTTTGAGATGGAGTTTCACTCTTGTTACCCAGGCTGGAGTGCAATGGCGCGATCTCGGCTCACCACAGCCTCCGCCTCCTTGGTTCAGGCAATTCTCCTGCCTCAGCCTCCCGAGTAGCTGGGATTACAGGTACGCGCCACCATGCCCAGCTAATTTTTTGTATTTTTAGTAGAGACGGGGTTTCGCCATGTTGACCAGGATGGTCTCGATCTCTTGACCTCGTGATCCACCCGCCTCGGCCTCCCAAAGTGCTGGGATTACAGGCGTGAGCCACCGCGCCCGGCCCAAGACCAGCCATCTTTCTAAGAGCTGCATCTGTCTCCCAAACTGTCATTCAGGAAACAAGAAAGATTCCAAGCTAAGGCCAATGGAGTTCATGATTTAAATACTACCATACAATAAGTTGAATATTAAATAAGCTACTATGTCATGGTTGTTTATGATGTGGATGAGGGCATGGTGGGCTTTGAGCATCCAAACCTTTCCATATTCCCCAGGTGGAAAAAAACCCTGCAGAGTTGGCAGAAGGCCTTTGCCTGCCTTCAAGTTGCTTCCTCCCCTTCAGATTTCTAGCATCCAAACTAACAGATATTTTCTGCAGCTCCTTTGTGTTCAGCTCACATTTCATCAATTTCTGTTAATTTCTTTATTTTTAATGTTTCCTCTAACACAAAATTGAAAAACTATTTGGTCGAAAATTAGCATATGAGACAGGGACCCTATTTTGAACAGGTCTATGTGGCTCTTGTGGTTCCTATAAGCTTAGAATTAGTACAGTTTCCTTGAATGTTTCTTATTGTCAACACAAGTGTTATTCCTTTACAAATGTGGTTCAGCAATTTATTTGCTGCCTCCTCCTTACAGTCTGTGATTCGTTTTGTATATCATTCTTCAAGTATAATTTTTGAGTTGGTATGGCCTGGTAAATCCAAACTTTGTCATTCCCACAGTTTGAATAGAGGTTTTATTATGTGAAGAAAGGCCACTTTCTTTACAAAGGAAAATAAAGACATTAACAGTTGTGTTTTCATTCTGTGCCATACATTGAACCGGTGATGAACAGATCTTATCTCCTTTAATATTCCCCATACCTTATAATCTATAGAAATTATTACTCTCATGATATCAATATGGAGGCTGGGGCACAGAGAAGTTAAGTAATTTGGCTAAAGCCCAGAAGTATGTGTAAAATCAAATTTGGCCTCTACAATGTTGTCTTCCCGGTTTTTAATGAGTAAATCAAGTTTTTCTTTTGATTCTTTTGACTTGGTGAAACAACCACATTATTAACAGAAACCATGTTAAAAGAAAGAAAAACAGTAGTATTTATGTAAAATCACTCTCACCAAAGATTGGTATTTAGTTTCTTAAACTTCGTTAAACAGCAACTATCCACAAGTTCTTATACATTATCCAATTGCAAAATCATATATAGTCTTTGGCAGTAAGATTGTAGAATATTGCAAGGAAGATAGAGTCATATTTCTTCTCTGGTGATCTCTAATAAAGAACATGTTAAACTTACTCCTTCCGGTATTACCATGATTTTAAATTGTCTTACAGTCAATTTTTCCCCAAGAGTTGAACATCAATCCTTTAAAAATGGATCCTGGTTACTGTTGACTGATCAAATGTGTGAATGATTTTCTGTTCTGTTCTAAGCGGAATGATTTGCCCCTTAAAACCTTTTTTATTCTGTGCCTAAGGATCTAAGCAAAATGTTCTAAAATATGGAGTAAACTTAATGGTAGTGTTTATAATTACAATTTTAAAAATCATGTGCTATGCAGGGCACGGTGATTCATGCCTGTAATTCCAGCACTTTGGGAGGCCAAGGTGGGTGGATGATGAGGTTAGGCATTTGAGACCAGCCTGGCCAACATGGTGAACCCTGTCTCTACTGAAAATACAAAAATTAGCTGGGTGTGGTGGTGGACGCCTATAGTCCCAGCTACTTGGGAGGCTGAGGCAGAAGAATTGCTTGAACCTGGGAGGCAGAGGTTGCAATTAGCTGAGATTCTGCCACTGCACTCCAGCCTGGTGATGGAGCAAGACTCCTCCTCAAAAAAAAAAAAAAAAAAAAAAAAAAAAAATAGCATGTTAATATAATTGGAAGTTTAGCCTCCATGACTTGTGATTATACGATTTAATTAACTTTCATACTCTATTTGGAGGAATATAAGAATACAGGAAAAAAGTGTTTCTAAGGCTGAAATAAAGAGGTGAGGCACAGTGCAGGAAAATGGGCAATATAGTGCCTGCATGTCATGTTTATAATTTCTAATAAGTGTTTTTTTAAAAAAAGCTAAATGCTTTAAGAAAACTTTGAACAGTGATATCTTTCTTAAATGAGTATGTTCTGAACAGGATCTAGCATAACTCTTGGTACATAGTAGTTGCTTTAGTAAATGTTTATAAAATCAAAAAATGAAAAAGAACGAAGAAGGAAGGAAGGAGAAGGAAATGGAATTCAAAATTAAAAGCTAAATGAAATCAATTACCTAGGTGTTTTTAAAATTATTATAATAGACGTTAATAACACGTTTTCTACTTTTCTGGTCTAGATTTCTTCCTAAAGGAATTCCAGACAAGAATCTCTACTCCCACTGAGAAATGGACAAAATAATCATGTAGAACTCTTTTGTTTTTGTTTTTGTTTTTTTGATAGTTAAAAATAGTACCTTCACTTTTTAGTAGGGAGTAGAAGACCAGAGTTTAATCAGAAAAGCAGCGACTTATTTCAATAAAATTCACAAATGTATGTCAACCACCTAAAACTAGTAGTCTGAAGAAGACAACAGTAAACAAAACATAACCACTGCCCTCAAGGAGGTTGAAATTTTGAATTTAGAATAGAATAGAATTTAGTCAGCAGCATAAACAACTGTTGCCAAAAAAGTCCCACTTATGAACAACTCCAAAACACAGCATAAACTCTGTATGTAGGCTAATCTAGACATAAAGTTCCGAGCTGAGAGCCAGGAGAAACCAGGATTATAAAAAATTCACCTGATGCCTTTGGACCTTCTGTTCTTCAGTCTCTCTGTTTGGAATGCTGGAGTATTAGTACATGCTATACAATAATTTTTATGGACATATAAAGATGAATAAATGTGTATCAAAGCAATTTTCTCTTTTATAATGAAAGTTATTACTCATGTTAAATATTAGAATAAATATGTATTCCTTTTAAAGGCATTCCAGGAGCTCAGTGAATTTAGGTTTAGTTGGGAAAAGCTGTCTGTATTTGTCAACAAATAACCATAGGCATTGACATAAAGGAATCAAATTCTTTCAAAATGTTGTCCGAATGGTTCAAGTGATGTTTCTGATTATAAAATGGCTTTTCTGCTGATAGACATTTCCTACTGTGTTTGTCAAATGGTAGGTTCATGGCTTAGTCAGGGACAAAGTTATTAAGGACATAAAACACCATCTGGATGGAGCTAATAAACATAAAACATAACCTTCAGATACACTGCCGCAGTGGCCAGACTGTGCCAGGCCAGATTATCCTTTGTTTGTTTAAACATGAGCCATGTTCTAAGCTTTCAATTGTGCTAGCTTTAGATGCTTCCCCTCGACTCAAATGCAAAGATTCCATGAGGTGAGCAAATTCACCTTCTATACCACATCAGGCTGTAGATTTAATATCTGTATGACTGATGTGACATGTCTAAACTATTCTTCCATTATTTTCCTCAGAAATTTCCTGAAGGAGTAACTTCATTGATTTAGAAAGTAAGAACTCATAAAATTATGAAGGGAGTATATTTCACACTGTACAAGCTTTCTTTTACTGAAGTCTAAGAAAATAAGCATTATAACCAGAAAATCCTGAACTTGTAAGTCCCTTGTAAAACATTATCTCCAACACAAAATGATCATGCACACACTAAGCTTCAGGACCTAAGCTTGATTGCAGTAGAAAAATTGATATATTTCTACATAAGCTTGCAATAATCATTAGACCTGTCTCTCTCTTTCTCTCTCTCTCTCGCTCTCTTTCTCAGGTGTGATACAAATTACTAAAATTGCCAAAGACTCCATTTAAGTTATTTAGAGTTATAGAATGTATCAAGATGATTAATAATAAATCATTAGGCAGTAGGGAACAGATTATTGAAGAATATTCCATAGAAGGACCTTCTCACAAGTCAAGGAGATTGTACCATGCTGCTTACCTGATGTCTGACTCAGCCTCTGTCATTAATAGAAATGTGACGCCCATGGTCACTGTGTTGTGCCACCTAGGTCCCCATTCGGGAGTGAAAGACTTCTTTCCCCAGCTGATGGGAGTGTCTCTGGTAAACAGCCCTCAGCTGTCAGCCATTTTCAGGGATTACTTCAGCTCCTTGCATCATGCAAGGTCATGCCTCCTTGCCAAAGGTGGCATCCCACACCCAGCAAGGGGTATAAAAGCCAGCTTCTGACCAGAACTTGAGTTGACTCTGATGCACCATTCCACTTTCACGCTTCCATTCTGACTGTGTTGTAACACAACTTCTCCTTTCTAATCCTGCTTCCTTCTTTTCTGGAGGTATTAATCTCATGAACATTCCTCAATAAACCTCCTAAACACTCATGTCTGCCTCAGGATCTATATATCAGTCAGGGTTCTCTAGAAAAACAAAACCGATGGGATATGTATAGTTATGCAGATAGAGGCTTATTACACAGGATTGGCTCACACAACTGGGGAAGCTGAGAAGCCCCGTAATCTCCCAAGTGCAAAGTGGAAGCTCAGAAAATCTGGTGGTAGAGTTCCAGTCCAAAGCCAAAGGCCTGAGAAAGAGGAAAGCCAATAGTGGAAGTCCCAGGCTAAATCCAAAGGCTGAAGAACCAGGAGCAGTAATCTCTGAGGGCAGGAGGAGATGAATATCCCAGTTCAGAAACAGGAAATTTACCCATTTCCCACCTTTTTGTTGTACTCAGGTTCTCAGCAAACAGGATGATGTCTACCTGAATTGGTGGAGGTGACCTACTTTACTGGGTTTACCAATTCAAATGCTAATCTCTACTGGAAACACCCTCACAGACACACCCAGAAAGAATGTTTGACCAGCAATCTGGCATCACTAACCTAAGCCAAGTTAACACAAAAAATTAACCATGACTGTCTACTTTCTAGCAAATTCAATTCTTCTCAGAGATAAAAAGAGTAAGCTGCACCAGCTAGCATGCCCTTTTCAAACTCACTTCCCCTTCTTCTCGGCACTCACCAAGTGAGAAACATGTGCACTCACTCTGCAGACATGGCCTAGATGCTAGTCAGCGCTGGAAGAGTTAAATAGATTTAGTGACTAACAAAGTAGGATTATTTTTAAAAGAAAAATCATAAAACACTATGAGCCATGCTATGCAAATTGCCCTGAAAGCGACGGCAGTAAAGGCTGACTACTTAGCAAAATCAATCCATACCCACAGGCCTCTGCAATTAGTCTACCATGGTGAAATTGCAGCAACAGACACATGTTTCATTCTTCATTTCTGTGTAGCCTCAATATTTGAAAATTTCCTCTCTTCCTAAGTAAGAGGCATTTCATTAGATCAGAATGACAGCTATATAGTAAGAGTTTTAAAGCAAAAATGCAGATTACAAGTGGGAATGCTATGCAAAATGGTGATTAAATTAATTATGAGGTCTTTTTAAAATTTCCAAAGCCACATTATGTTAATACTCCCCAGTAGATTAGGAATCTGAATGTTTTTCTTTCGAATGCTAACAGCATTAGGTAGGATTATCTTGATGTCTAATGGTATTTGGTTATTAATATTTTCCTTACACTCATTTATTTTAGTAATCCTGTCTTTTGTTGATTGACTAAAGTTAATTGTCCTCATGAAGACTTACATTTATGCTACTGAAAGATAGAACTCTCCAGACATGTATTCTGTGAGCCTACTGTGACCTCTATCCTTTCCTGAAAGCATTTACCCTTTTGACATTAGTCACATAGAACTTGATGTCATTGCTTACATTGCTGTTCTTTTTGTTGTTATTGGTTTTCTACTTGATACCACTTTCACTATTGCATCCTCTCTCACTGAATTGCCAGTCTTTTCAGAGCCAAGATGTTTCTCATGCTTCTTGGTAGGTTTTATAGCACTTTCTAAAGTAGCTCAAATATGGGTAATGCTTGATCCATATTTTGCAAATAATTTTTTATTCTATTCAATTACAGACAATTTTATGTGTGTCTCAGAGCCTGAACAGTTGAATGGAAAATTCAATGACATGATCTCTGCCATTAACACCATAGACCACGCTCTCCTTACTGACAGACCTCTCTTCTCTGGGCTTTTGGGATGCTAAGCAATTCTAGCTCATGTTCTGCCAAGCACCTCATATGTCCGGCTTCCTTTCCAGCTCTTCTCTTTCCTATGTTCCCTCACTACACAAGCCAGGCACTCTGCCAAGTGTTGAAATCCAAAGATTAATAATCTTTAATACCTATCCTCATAAACAGAAATGTCTTATCTTAGAAGGGGAGACTCATGCATTTCCAGCCTCCTATGTCTATATTTTACTTATTTAACAAAATATTTACTGAATATCTACAATGTGTCACAACACTGTGTTCTGAGGGCTGAGGTAAAATTGAGAAAAAGCAAAATCCTACTCTCATAAAATTCCGGTGGGGGTGGAAGTGGAGAAAGACAATACCCTAAAAAGATCAGTCAAATATAAAGCTGTTAGATGATGACAGCGTAGAACTGTGGAGAAGAGACTGAAGCCCCTATAAAAGTGACTGGCATTACTTAGTGCATGTAGTGTTTATTTAATAAAGAAAAAATTGCCACAAGTACTATGAAGAAAAATAAAGTGGAAGTAGGGGATAGAGAGGGTGAACATGGGGCTGCAACATTACACAGGGTCATCAGGGAAGACCTCAAGGAGAGGTTGACACTGGATTAGAACCTTCAAGGAAGCAGGGCACAAGGCTTGCAGATGCCTTTGGGAGGAGCATTCCAGAATGAACAAGCAGTTAACACAAAGCCTGTTCAACAGAGGCATGCTGGGTGTGTCTAGCAACACCCAAGAGGCCAGTGTGGCTTGAAAAAGTGAGAGGAGTGCAGAATAGTAGGGAGTAGATCACCTTCCTGCCGCCTCTATTATTATTTAACATCTATTTTTAAACCAATTCCAAGTTCTAATAATCGTTTGTTTTCCCTACATGTCCCAATTTGAGTGATGTTCTGTTTTAACGTTTTAGTAAAAAATGATATCAGGCATATGGGTCTGCATTTTGTAAAAATTTTCCACGATTCTTTCTTTGAAAACTGTTAGATCGTTGCCCATTTCCAGTCTTCTGGATCCTCTCCATCCCCCAATATTCCTCAAGGGTTATCAGCGATGGTTCTGTGATCAACGTTTCTGAAAATCTGCAGATGTAATTTGTCTCAACTTCATAGCTTGAACTTGTTCAAAGTGGAACTTGAGTGAAGAAGCATTCCCTTAGCCAGATGCATGTCTGTCTTCAGTCCTCTCTTCCCACCATTTCTATACTGCTTTTCCAGAGCTTGCTTTCAGCATTTAAAACTCCCTCAAGCAGGAAGATACCCCTTCTGTCTTCCTCTTATTCAGTGCAGGTGGTCTGAGAAGCCTCTCTGGCATCATGATCACAGTTTCACTTAGCTTTTCTATATTTGTTTTGAATTTTATCTTTTTCCTTTTATCTTGGTAAGAGTTCCTTACAATATGAGATTATCAGAAAACTTCCTGGGTAGTCATTTTTATTTTCTTTGTCTTGTCTCTTTTTTTTGTTTTTCCCACACTTGTATTCTTCCACTTTTTTACTTCTCTAAATCATAAATTTATTGAGGTTCTTCCAAACTTCCTGTTCCATTTTCCTTTGAGGTGACACCAGGCAATTTTTACATGGTTAAAATCCAGCAGACAACTTAAATGATTAAAATGGCCTGACTGGGGCTTTGGTAAACTGGAGAACTTCCTGTGGAGAGGGGACAGCTGATGCTCTGTTCCAGTTAATCAGCTGGATGATACCAAATTTGGCCACTTTTCAGAGAAGCTGAAGATCCAGAATTTTTACACACAAGTCACATGAGTTTCCTAGGGCTGCATGGCTTAGTGACTTAACTGGGTGATTTCAACAACAGAATTTTCACACAATCTTGGAGGCTATAAACCCAAGATTAAATGTCAACAGAGTATGCTTACTCTAAGGGCTCTGAGTAGACTCAGCAAACCACCAATTCTTATAGCTTCTGGTGGTTTGCTGGCAAACTTTGACTTCCCTGGCTTGTAGAAGCATCATCCTCATCTCTGCCTCCATCTTTACATGTTGTTCTTTCTATGGGAATGTCTGTATCTAAATTTCCCCTTTTTGTAAGGATCCCAATCATATTAGATTAGAGGCTGGCCTTAGTCCAATATGAAATCATTATCTATGAGGACCTTTTTTTAAGTAAGGTCACATTCTAAGGCACTGAAGGGTAGGATTTCAACATATGCATTTTTGAAGACACAATTCAAACCATAACACAGTTACATTAGCAACCATTTATCACTTATTGTTAATCCCTGAGGAGTTCATGCAAAATGTACCTCCAAGCCAAACTCATTTGGTGGGTCCAAAGTTTATAACATCCGCTTCAGTTCTTAGTCCTGGGATCTATTTCTGTTCTGAATGTTGTGTCTCGTGTGTTCCTAAGGCTTAAATCACTTATTTGGACATGTCTAAGATTATTCACTTTTAAAAATGCTAAGACACCATGGTTCCTTGCCACCAAACTCCTAGTGTGCCTATTTCCGTAGCCTGGTCTGTCCTGACAGTTAAATATGTATTAATATTATGTATGAATAAGCCCTCCAGGATTATTCATCACAGAGCAGACTTATGTGGGGGCCTCTGAGCATTGCAGTTCTTTATTGTAATGAAGGGTATTTTTGTGCTTAAACTTTTTTGAACCCAGATATTCCCAAACTGTGAATATTTAGTCAAACTTCATTCATACATATCTTATTCTGCATATTGCATTATAAATAATTAAGAGGAAGATAAAATTATAAAATATTCAGGATGATTTCTATTTACAAAGTATCATTTTTTAACATTCCTTCACAAATAATAATGTGATTATATGATGGATTTTTGTGAAAAGAAACAAAATGAAATTTCACTAGCAATTAGAAAAATGTTGAACTGAACATTTTAGGCTAAGAGATTTTTAAAAATTTAGTTGTCATTTTGAAGTCTGAGCCTCTAATGGGTTGAGATATGAAAGAAAGTTTTCTAAGTAGCTAATTATAACTATTAAAATTGCATGAGGAGCTTTCTGTGTTAGCTATAGAAATTCAGCTTGCAGATTTTCACAAATTTCTATCTCTAAAGAAAATAAAGATATGAACAGGAAATTCCTCTCATTATTTCCTTCTTTTGGAAGTTTGCTGTATATTTTCAGGATCAACAGGTTATAATTTTCTTTAGACAAAAACTCAAACTATTTCTGAAATACCACATCACCTGCTTTGTGATATGGGAGATGAATTGCCTGTTTGTGAATTTACTTACCAGTTTATGTTTTTACAGAAACAATAAGTCAAGCCTGCTCTTTTTGAAAATCAAGGTTATAACCATCTCATAAGTCCTTTTGCAAAAGTGGATCTTATTTTGCAATTAAGGCTTATATTCAATTTCTTCACCAAGGTGAAATGAGTGTTAATTTTTTTGGGGGGGGCGGGGGACAGAGTCTCACTCTATAGACCAGGCTGGAGTGCAATGGTGCAATCTCAGCTCACTGTAACCTCTGTCTCCCAGGTTCAAGTTATTCTGCTGCTCCAGCCTCCCAAGTAGCTGGGGCTACACGTGCGCACCACCATGCTCAGCTAATTTTTGTATTTTTAGTAGAAACAGGGTTTTACCCGGTGGTCAGGCTGGTCTCGAACTCCTGACCTTGTGATCCACCCACCTTAGCCTCCCATAAGTGTTAATTTGTATAAAAGTTAAAGAAATCAAAACCTTTGGAAAGAGTTAACAGTGGAGAGAATTAAAACATTCCTTTTTCAATAAGGTAAAATAATAATAATAATAAATGGAGGAATACCAGAGGGTTTTTTTCTTCAAGTAACAGGCATTTTTATTTCAGGCGCTATGGCCACAAACACAGATCCCCTGTTCCAACTGGCCACTGTCAGCCAGCTTGCTGGAACTGGAGCTCTTTTCTATTCCTCTCTAGGCACTGTGCTGAGAACTTGTACCAATTTGTGTTTTCTGTTGCAAACAAAAGAGATCATCAGTTCTGCCATATTTATGCAGAATAAAGAATTAATTGGAAAGGTAGCTTTCTGAATCAATAAGAACATTGGAGAACCAGACTAAAACAAAAACAGAAACAAAAAGCAAACAAACAAAAACTCCCAAAAAACTGGAGAACTAAGAGAGGTAGACAGCAAGAATAGCCATAGAAACTTCCTAGTTAAGATGATGCAACAGGAAATACAACTACTGTACCAACCACCGGTGACCACCGGTGCAGTTAAGTAGGTATCTGTTGTGCCACCAGTCCCTTCACTTTATTGCCATTAGAGCCACATTTTTTTGTTTGTTTTGTATTTTTCTCTCTCTTAAAGTTTCAAAGTACTGATTGGATAAGCTTAAATCAAATATTTATGTCCTACCTCACTAAAAGAAAGGAGAACAAATGCTTTACTTCAGTTTTATAATGGAATGTGGAGCTCTTTCTCCCACTGATTCTGAAATTTTATCAAAAAGGAAATATATTTAATTTCTTATTTGCCAAAGTTGGACAAATTTCAATAAGCCCCACCTCTCTGGCTCCATTATATTTATATGCACCCTTCTTGACATGCTTACAATTCAAAAAATGTAATGCAACTGCTCTTTCATATAATTTAAAATAACCACTTATTGTTTACAGGAGACTAACCAAAATTTAATCAGATAATTTCTCTCGCTGAAGCATGGGACTTTAGGATACTGACCATTCGACCTTTAGTATATACACGTATCCCTCGGCATCCATTAAGCATTGATTCCAGGACGTCCTCAGATGATAAAATCTATAGGTGCATGTCTCATATAAAATGACATAGTGTTTGCATATAATCTACACACATCTTCCCATTTACTTTTAAAAAACTCTATATTACTTATAATATCTAATACAATGTAAATGCTATGTAAACAGTTGTTTATACTGCATTTTAAAAACCTGCATGTATTTAATTGTTATTGTTCTTTTGTATTGCTTTTCAATCAGATATTTTTTATCCACTGTTAGCTGAATCTGCTGATGCAGAACCCACAAATATGGAGGTCTGGCTTTATTCTGACACTCATGGTATTAAATTGTAGAATTCTTTACTAGTAATTCCCTTAACAAATAATAGTGGAAGACAGAGAAATAAAAATAGTTAAAATACATACATAACACAGCAAGATGGAAAAAGAAGTTAAAAGTTACAGTATTTGATTCAACAGGTGGTCACTACAATATCTACCATATTTATGACTTTCTGCTATTAACTATTCCATGTTTCTTTTACTTTCAACTTGCCTCTTAGTTGGGGTTCTTAATTCAATGGAATAACCCAAAGCTTCATTTTTGAGAAATCTCTATCTTAATGTTTCTATTTATAAGGGTTCTATTAAATTTAACTATTGGACCAAAGAAGCATCATATGAGATTACCTGTTTTGTTTGTTTGCTTGTTTGTGTTTAGTGTATGTCTCTTCCATATTTTTCCTGAAACGAGGATTCCAAAAAGGCTAATTCATTTCCAGTTAAATAGAACCATTTTTATGCCTCCTATTGTAAGCATTATTACTTTAGATAATTAAATCTCTAGACAGCAGAGTTCAGAATTACAGAGTGAAGAAGTAAACATTTGCCAATGAGTAACTCATTTTAATTATGAGAGATGCTACCTCACCACCATTTCTTTGGAGTTTGGGGAGAACCAGCAACTTCTATGAGTTTAACTTGGCAGGGTAAGCGTTCATCTGACACCTTAATGGAGTCTTGAATGGCCATTTTACTAACCTATAAGGTCACCAGTTTCGGAAGATAGGGCACATAATTGCAGTAAATCTCATGGACGTTGATTAATCACCTTAATTTTATATTGGAAAACAAGTTTCTTTGTCAGAATAATTCTTGTGCAAGATACCTTATGTGTTTAAAACAGTAAATCTATGGATGGTGGGTTGAGACAAACATAGTGGGCAAGAAAAACAAAACTGACTCATAAGTGTCTATTTCCATAAGAAAATAATAACTAAGTTATCCAGTAGCTGTCTCATCCTTAGAAGCTGAGCTAATTACTACTACTATTTTTGCTCTTAATCCGATACCAAAGGGAAAAACAATGTGCTGCTGAGAAGTATAGCTTTAAAAAGGTGCTCAGCTCAGTTAGGCAAGGAGTGCCCAGTAAAGGCCTGATTTTGGAAGCTGGAGTATGAAAGCAGAGCAACACTGCCTTGAGTGTTGATAATTCACTGGGCTTGCAGAACTTGGCATAGCAAAATTATTCATGCTGTCCATATTAACAAATTTAGGTTATTAACTAAGGTTTTTACCTTCCGATATTCTAAGGAAATATGGAAATATGCTGTTTTCATATGTAGAAATAAAAAGTAGTCTTTCAGCTTAAAAAATAATTCTTTCTAGGAGCTGCCAATTTCCAGATTAAATAATAAGGGCCAGAGTGAAAAGATAAAATTCCCGTAGTACTGGAAATGAACGCTGGCAGGCAACTGAATGCCAGAGTCAGGCATGAATTTCAGCAAAATACAACCCTAAAGCATTTGGATTGAGGGGGAATAAATTGTCCATATTTAGTTTTATAACATATTTAGCTTTGCTTTAGAAACAAAATTTATCTGAAGAAAGAGATGGAGATCTTATCACCCCCAACAAACACCATCACCAATATAGTCTGCCTTTTTCATTCAGAGGCCTCTATTCTTATTAAATTTTAAAGCGCTCTACAGACATGTTTCTGTCAAACATGAAAATCGAGGTTCTCAGCCCACATGTATTGCCCTTTCAACTCTCCCATTTTTCTTCTGTGTTATTCAACAGATAATAACCACCAGGAAACAAGGCAACAAAAGTTAAGAGTGGGCAGAGCATGGTGGCAGGCTGTCTTATGGGAGTTGCAGTCACTACAAGTAAGGTTCTGTAATCAGAGTGAAGAGTCCTGGATGTCACACTTTTGGGGAGTTTCGGTTTTTTATGTATTCCACTGGTTCCAGGTCTCAGATAACAGGGTAGGGAGAATGAAAGAGGATCCCACCTCCTTGGATAATCAGAATCATGCAAGAATCCCAAACAGATGCCTAGAGTTGTGCTAGGGTCAGATTATAGCAGCCTTCTCTTCAGATATAGAGCTGGTCATCCTAGTAGACAGTGGGTTGAGCAAGAGACAGCTACATGTTCTGTATTAAGATTCATCTGGCTATGTATGACCCACCTAATTTGGAGATTCATAAAGAGATAAGAATGCAATGTATAAAAAACATACTGCAGAACAGGAGAAAGAAAACATCATTCTGAAGACTAGGGGAATAAGTGGATGTTTGGAAAACAGTAAAATAGTTTAGTCACTTAACTGATTCAACAAATATTTATTATGTGCCTGGATGGTCTCTGGGATCTATAATTTTTTAAAATAAGACAAACCTAACTTCTGCCTTTATAAAGATTCAGTCTAGGTAGAACTATGGCCAAATAAACAGGAAGTTGTAAAATCTAGTAGTAAATTTTACGAAAATGCATTATAGAGTGTTACAGAAACACAGAAGGACTTAATTCACTTTGGTGAGTTTGATGGTTTGGTCAGAGATGAGGTCCTGGATAAAGTGGCATCTAGTTGAAAGTTGGGGTTAGTTTGGTAGATGGCAAAAGAGGATAAATGTCTAAGAAGACAGTGATTGGAGGTAGGGAAGCATGCGGCTCCAGCAGTTCAGCCTGGCACACCACAGTATACATGGAGTGAATGGGCAGGCAACATTGGCTGGAGGAAGTGACTAGGCATGGCAAGGGGTGGGATAGTGAAGGAAACGGGGGACAGGAGCCTGTGAGACTCAATAGGAGTGAAGACTTTATCCTGAGGGCAATATACAACCACAAATGCTTGTTTAGGGGAGCTTATTTAACATAATTTTAATGATTTGGGGACATTAGAGGCACCACTCTGCTGCAGTGTGAATTATTTTGAGGTAGGTAAGATAAATACAAAGTGACCACATAAAAAGGAATAGTCACAATCAGGAAAGACAATGGCCTGCACTGATGCCTAAAGAAAGTACAGGAATGGAGAAGGTAGATGGAATTTATTCACCATTAAGAGGTACAAGGATAGATATTTGATAATTGTATAAAATACAGGAAGATGAAGATCTATGAATCAAGAGCAGCTTTGGTTTTCCTGGCTAGGGTGATTTAGTGGTGGCGATGCCATCCACTCTGGGAGGAAACAAATATAGACCAGATGAGAAGTGGGGGAATGATGAGTTAAAATTATGACATGCAAATATGAATTTTCTGTGAAATGTTAGAGTGAAATTGTCTAATAGGTATCTGGAGATGTGAGTCTGACTCTTTGGAGAGACAGCTTAAGATTTTGGATTCATAATCTCCAACACACAGACCATAAATGAAGGTGCTGTGCTGCTGGAGATCAGGAAGGAAGAGATTGTGTAATGAGACGAGATCAAAGGAGACTTTGCATCCAGGGGGATGGAGAATTCCTCCTCTGTAAAGAGGGAAAGAAGCAAGGATGAAGACAAATGTAAGTCGGGTTGTCCTATTTAAGTCAGAAATTTGATTGGATGGTTTGTATTGCCTGTGGGACCTAGGAGGCAAGTTCCTCTCTGGGAAAGTACATCAAGGGAAATAAGGGACAAAGCTGGCCAGAAAACAGATTGTTAGGCAGGTGCATTTGGAGCCTAGGGAATCTGTAGCATTTCCAGACTACAGGGTGGAGAGAGCACTCCCTCTTCTCCCAGCCAGAGATCTCAGTAGCCGTGGTATAGAACCAGAGGGAATATAATGGAAAGGACTAAGTGATGAAAAGGTACAATAGATATGATGATTAATGCAAGCCAATGTGCAGAGTAAAGAACAAATGGAAGCAAGAATATGTGTTTTAATAGATTTAAAAAAAGGTGTCCTTGCCTGTACATTATTTTTCAATAACAGGCTTCACTTTTGAACAAGATAAGTTTAAATAGATACCTTATCCCTGCACTGCAAGATAGATCATGATACTGTTGTGGTGGTGTTGTTTTTATAAAAGCTGAATTCAAAAAGAGATACAAGCATCCAGGAAGAAGACAAAAACAAAACAAAACAAAACAAAAAGTGTTTGCCTACTAGAAAAATGAAATCAAATTATTTTCAGAATCCTCTGTAACACTAAATGAAAGGAAACAGGTTTTTTTTGGGTGGGAGGGAAGTAACCAAAGGGAATTATATTATACATCTAGATTTAATCCATATTATAAATATGGATTTAATCTGTGAAAGCAAAATTATCTAAGATAACATAAAGTCTTAAGAAGTTTAACACTTGTATCTTCTAATTGAAACAAAAATTTGAAGATTCATTTCAATAGACTGAGAAGTAAAGGAAAATTAGAAGCTCAATAGTAATATAGTATTAGAGGATTTTGTGAATGCTAAAGTTAATTAAGCAGAGAAATAAACAAAAATAATTGCAAATTTAACAGAAGTCTAAGTGGAATACTAAAAAGTATTTTTGAAAGGAAGTCCATGTAAAGCTTTTGCATAAAGTAGGAAATATATAAACCGTATGTCTAATATATTCAGCAGCTTACATGAGCACGAAGAAACAAAATATTGGTATGTCTAGCAATAAAAAATTTTAGAAAGTGCAATTACACAAAATTTGTGATAACGGAGTTGACTACTGATACGTATTTTTGGAAATTCAATAGAATATTGTATGAAACAAAATTTAAATAGAAATCAAAATTAACTTGAGGAAAGCAGGCATTTAAAAAATGTAATAACCATAAAAAATTATAGGTATCAAAGAATTACTATTAAATACCAGGTCAAAAGTCTTGAGATTTTTATGACGATGTTATTTGAAATTAGTATATAAATGATAATGTTTTTACTGTTTAAATATTCCTAATGTTTACTGTTTCGCAATTAACAAAGACAATACAATCTTGATACCAAAACTTGCCAAAGACACCACATAAATATAAACTATAGGCCAATTCCATTTATAAGTAAATAAAATATATTCTATATAAAATACTAGATCTTTTAAAAATTTTTAATTTTTTTTTCAATTCTAGAGTAATGTATATCATGAAAACTAAAATAATTTTTAAAAATTCTAACCACTAGTATCCCAAGGAATGTTAAGAGAATAATATACCAAGAACAAGGAGGGCTCATTGCAGTCACATATGGATTGCTTGATATTAGAAAATTAATTTGTGTCCAGGAGGTTTTTATTGTTTCAGCACTATAGGAACTGATCTTTAGAAGTAAATTCACTTAAAACTGGAACTATACTCTCATAGTTAGTAGTTTTTAGAAACAAAAACATTTTATTGACAATGAACCTTAAAATAAAAATGAATTTGTGAATTGTATTTGTTTTCATCTAACAATATATAACTTGGAATTGAAACTATCAAATAATTCTATGAAAAAATAAAGATGAATCAAATAATAAATCTTTTAAAAATAATTCTCTAATAAAATTATAAGATTACACTTTCACAAATTATCATAAAAAGATCCTTCTGGCAAAATGTCTAGAGGTCTCAATTTATTTTCCAAGGGCCTTTTGAGCTACTGAAAGTTAAAGCTTTCTCAAGGTCCACTGAAAGTCAAAGCATTAAATGCTTTTAATGTCATCAAACTTTTTGATGTTTTCTTCTTCAAGTACTGATTGGCTTAAATCTTTCAGACCGTATAAGATGTTATATCAATGGATTTGAGTATGATCCTAGCATTTTCCAACATTATTTTTCTAAATTTCATGAAATCATGTATTTTTGCATTTGCTATTTCAGTTTACAATTGATTTACATTATCTGAGGCTTGCTGACTGGAATGAATGAATAATAGTATAATGTGATATCTTTATGGGGAAGAGATTATTTGAAATGTAATAATCATGAAAAATTATAGGTATCAAAGAATTACTATTAAATACCAGGTCATAATTCTAGTGATTTTTTATGAAGATATCATCTTTTTTCCTTAGGATAACATTCCTTAGGATACTAGTGGTTAGAATATTATTTTAGTTGTTATGATATGCATTACTCTTGGATTGAAAGTTTAAAAGTGTTCAGTTTGCTATTGAATGTTTTTGTACTCTGATGAATTTTGCACCCTTATGTAATATTATGAGCTCTAGAGATTTCAATAATAAAAAATATTCTGATGCATTTTTTTCTACTTCCTTATACACTTGTAAATATATATTTTATCTACCATGCAAAAGGTGGAAAAAAGAAGGATGTGTATCTCCAAAGTTACAAAAACTGGTACAAAGAAAAAAATACCCCATTAGAAAAAAATCATGTAAACTAGAATTTGATAGATAATTCCTTAAGATTATTTAAGCATCTCAAACATATAATGGATTAATGTGTAATTAATAGACGCACTATCATTAATATCTCAAACTAAGACAAAGTCAATTCTAGAACCATTATTATTTAACATTGATTTAGAAGTTCTGATGAATTCAAAAAGACTAGAAAAAAAGAAATGAGGCTAATTTATTTAAAACAGAGAACATTCTTGGTCTCATAAAAATATGTGATTGTATAATTAGAATAACTAGAAAAGTCAGTTAAAACATTATTGAAATAAGGGAAATTTTTCTTATATAGCAGCTATAATTAGATCAATATATAGTGGGTAGCTATTCTATACATAATAGCAGCAAAATATAAAATGTTAGAATATTCAGCCAAAAAATGAACAGGACTTATAAGAAGAAAAGTTCGCAACTTTACTAAAGAACATAAAATAAGACGTAAACAAATGTAGGCACAAAATAGTTTACTTGAAAGAAAGACAATTATTACCAAGATGTTAATTACTCTAAAATTGATTTATAAAAGTAGAAATCATAATCCCTTCATGATAAATCTCACAAAACTCTAATTTTTATCTGGAAGAAAACATTGGCAAAATTAGTCAGAAGAAGAAATGAAGAACACATAATTGTTGAAATTTGCATGATCAGAAATAAAAATATATTAAAATATCACCATAGTGAGAACACTGAACTATTTGCTCAGAAGATGGCATATCCTTGGAACAGAATGGGAACTCTAGAAACAAGATATTTAAACATACACTACCAGTATATCATGATATTTGTGATATCATGATATCAAATGATAATTGTGGCACATAAATTCATTAAGAATGCACTGCATTAACAAATACTTCCAGGACATTATTTTATTTGGGAAAGAACCTATTATTTTTGGAACCAGAGCTACCCAACAGGCAAATGGAAATATGAATCTGATTTTGGTCTTTGGGGAGATATTTAAAAGTACAATTTTTGAAAGTCATTCATGGTTGAAATTATAGGAGGGCCCATATAAATAGAAAGAATGAGAAAAAAAATAAACTGGATATATAAATTTGAGGAATTACTATATTTATGGCAGAAAAAGAAAAGGAGCATGTGTAGAGATCCTGGGTTCTCAAAGTCCAGAAAACAAAATGTATATCAAGAAAATGGCACTTTAACAAAATTTGAACCATCAGAGAGATTGAAGAACATACTGTATTTGAGAAAATATGGCACATATACACTATGAAATACTACAAAGCCATAAAAAAGGATGAGTTCATGTCCTTTGCAGGGACATGAATGAAGCTAGAAGCCATAATTCTCAGCAAACTAAAACAGGAACAGAAAACCAAACGCCACACGTTTTCATTCATAAGTTGAATAATGAAAACACATGGACACAGGGAGGGGAACATCACACATCAGGGCCTGTCAGGGTTTGGGGGTTAGGGGAGGGATAGCATTTGGAGAAATACCTAAGGCAGATGATGGGTTGATGGGTGCAGTAAACCACCATGGCACATGTATACCTATGTAACAAGCCTGCACGTTCTACACATGTATCCCAGAAATTTAATAATAATAAGACAATAAAGAGTTACTGGGGTTTTGTGAAAAGGCAGAAACCAGTTTACGGGAGGCAAAGGAGAAAACAGATGATAAAAAATTGCATTCAAAGGGAGACTCTGCATTAAAAATATTCAGCCGTGAAACAAAGGAGAAGAGATGACAAAAACATGTTTATAGGTAACATGCTAGACACTTCCATGTGCCATTAATTTTTTTAACATTTATTTTTGTTTTTAATCTTTTCATTCATTACTCTTTGGAGTAGGGTATTGAGTTTACTGATGTATAATTTACAAAGCAAAATTCACCCATTCATGGAACAATTACACTATTCTATGAATCAACAAAAATATAAAGTCATGTAAACACCACGGCAGTCAAGATACAATTTTCATCATCCCAAAAAGTTCTCTGCTTTTTCTTTGCAGTAAGTTCCCATCTACAGCCTACACCCCTGACATTCACTGATCTTTTCTGTCCTTACAGCTTTGCCATTTACAAAGTGTAATATAAATGGAATCATATCGTATACTGCCTTTTGATCCTGGCTTCCTTCACTTAGCATAATACTTTTCAGGTTTATTCTTGTTTTGAATATATCATTTTTATTGCTGAGTAGCATTCTCTTAATGGGTATGCCACAATTTCATCATCCTAAAAATTAGTCCTCATAACTAATTACTAAGGGAGATATTATTTTCTATACTTTACAGAAGATATAATTGAGGATCCAGGAGGTTACTCAACTTCCTGAAACCCTGGCTAATAGGAATTGGAGCTGAGGTTCATGCCTTAAACCCCAAGGATAGCATATACTTCAGAGATTGAAAAAGTCAAAAATATTAATAATAGAAGAAGAAATTATTGCAGGTCTAGAAAATGGGGCAGATAATGATTTTTTTTTAATTCTATTAATTTTTCTCTCGTGGAAAATTAGGATAAAATGTTTGTTTTCTTTAAAACAAACTTGTGCTTTTTGAAGTTTCATGCCTTCACTACCCCCTGTGGTGTATTTTGCTGTTTTAAAAGATAATATAAGAATTTGAGTGAACTCAACCCACTTTGCACCCCTGGAACATTTTAAAGATCTTGAAGCAAATTGAACTTCTGATTTGGATCTGTTCCTGGGGGACATTTGCCACAGCCACATGCTTCCATCAAGTGTACAGTACGTGATCAGAAGGATTCATACTATAGATAGAAAAAGGACAAACTGCATTTGAATCTGTTCACTTCTAAATTTAACGGTTCATTTTTGTGTTTATGTAGAGCAGCATCAAAGCTCTGCTTTGCCAATACTGTATTTTATTTAATTCTTAAATTTATACTAATTCATCCATTTCCTGACTTTTGACTGTCTTGTCTCCTTGCAGGAATGATTTTGTGCATATTTAGAAAACAAGTTGATCAGAATTCCTGCTGCCTTTGGTCCTGCAGCAAGTTCCTCTCTTTTTTTTTTTTTTTTCTGACGATAATAAAGGCACCCCACAAGGGCCACCACAAGGGAATGTGTTTCACATCACAACACAGATGGCTTGTTTACACCATTTCCCCTTCTTGCAGAAATTTTTAGGGATGAATTCAAATTTTACTTCTTGTCGCATTATGTGTCTTATAATTCCATCCTCATCAAAACCTTGTTTTGCCCTTGAAATACAGAAAAAAAAAAAAAAACTATTCTGCTTTCATTTCTTTGAATATATGAAGATCAGCAGGAATTAGAGTAACTAGCTAACACCTCCCAGCTATTTGCCAACTTTTAAAGAACTGTGTACATAATCCTTAGAGTCACTCAGTGCTCACCTTGATACTAACAAAGCGACATCTAGAATCTCTGTCTTGAATTTTGGGGTATTTAACTTATTAAATGATTTACATAACTTATTTAGCATGATATATAAATGTTTCCAGTCAGTCTATTTTTTCCCCTAGGTGCAACATTATTGATAAAGGCTAGAACAATTGTTCTCAGTCTTTATCACACCTGAGAATTACTTAGGAGCTTTTACAAATTGGTGATGCCTGGAGCCCATCATCACAATTTCTCAGTTGTTTTAGGATACAAGGGCCTGAGCATCAGAATTTTTAAGTTTCTTCAAGCAATCTTAATAAACAACCTGAATTGAAGAACCCTGGTCTAGAATTTCAATTAAACATTCAATAGGATGCTAATAGAGGACTTAATTTGCTTTTTTCTTCACCATCCTCATAAAGTATGTGTTTGCCATTTAAGGTTATAGGAGTGCATGGATGTGGGAAGGTTTCCATAGTGATGAATATTTATGGAGTGAGTGGCAGCTCTCCTATCGTGTATCCAACAGGTTGGTGAGAGTGTTTTGTAACCTTCTGTAGAAATATGATATTTTCTAGTTCCTCGAGCAGTTTTTATTCAGTGTCTCACCCTGAAGGACATTGAGTAAGCTCTATTCCCAAAACTAGAAAGGACTATTCTCCAATTCTGAAGAACCCACCAAAAAAATTACACTTAGAAATGCTAAGCCATTGTGTTTCAGCCTCAGCACCTTTCGCATCTGGGCCAGATAATTCTTTGCTGTGGGGGTTTTCCTGTGCATCTGGATGTTCAGCAGCATCCCTTGTTCCTATCCACTAGATGCCAGTAGCATTTCCCTAGCTGTGATAGCCAAAAATGTCTGGAGACATTGCTAAATACGCTCATAGGGCAAAATTGCCCCCAGTTGAGAAACTGTTCTAAGCATATAAATGTAATTTTATAACTAGCTTGAAATGTTTTATCAGGGTCATTATCACTGAAGCATTGATATGTGCCCACATTGCCGCCATACTCATTTTTCCATTAAATATTAGGAGTATTTAATATTGGTTCTCCTAACTGTGCCAAAATGTTCATGTCAAATTAGGCACTATTATATCAATATTGTTATAAACTAGGGATTCAGGGACAGCCGATGGTTAATGGGTACAAAGCAAAACAAAAAAATAGTTAAAGAATGAATAAGACCTACTATTTGAAAGCACAATAGAGTGACTATAGTCAATAATAACTTAATTGTAAAATCTAAAATTGTAAATTTTAAATTTGTAACTTAAAGGGTAAATGTTTGAGGGGATGGATACCCCATTCTCCATGATGTGCTTATTTCACGTTGCATGCCTATATCAAAATATCTCTCATGTACCCCATAAATGATGGTTTCCAGATTCATCCATGTCCTCACAAAGGACACGAACTCATCGTTTTTTATGGCTGCAGGTCTCTGTCATTCCCACCCTCACACTCTTGCTGCACTGGTATTGGGGTGAAGTCATGACGAGGTCCTGCAAATGTAGGTCCCTGTCATTTCCACCATCACACTCTTGCTGCACAGCTGTGTTTACTTTTTCTGGGTAGAGGATGCTGAACATACTCTCAGCACCCTCCTGCAGTGTGGGGTTAGGGAATTTGGTGCTCAATTGCTCTCCCTTGCTCTTCCCAAACTAAACAATACCTACTGCAGGATCCCTCAGGGCATGCTCAAACTTATCTGCCAATCCTCTTACTTCCTTTATTACAGGAGGGGTTGGCCTGGAGTGAAAAGTCCTGCCCTCTGCAGAGAGCAGCTCCAGCTGCCTGGCAGTGCTCCCAGACTGTAGGGAAGCCATACCAGGTCTGGGTGCCTGGGAGGATGGGTCCTTCCTTTCATCCCCAGGAGAGTGGAGAGCTCTTGTCTAGGCCCGTGTTCTGCCAGCGACAGGGATGAGTGGGCATCTGCACCCTGTACAGGTGTCTACAGGTTGAGGGTGGTTGGTCACAATGAGAACCTCTGGGTTTGAGGTGGCCTTGGTCAGAGAGCAGCAAGGGAGGGAGGGTGTGGGTGTGCGAGCGTGCATGTGCTGGTGTGTAAGGGGGAAAGGGTCTTTTGTGGTTTTATTTAAATAGTTTATTAACAAAAAAAGTGTATAAAGTAGTATGGGAGACAGGAAATGTAAGAAAAAAATAATAACAATACTAACTGCTAGTATTAGAATCCCCTTTTCAAAGGCTCTGGCCCTTTGGTATCCTGTAATTTACAAATAAACAAAGACTAAATCTGGTAGATTCATGGAAGTTATAATGATTCTATTATTTCATCCCTTTTGTGAATCCATGTTCTTCCATATATATGAAGAACATTGATATGGCTCGGCTATGTCCTCACCCCACCCAAATCTCATCCTGAATTGTAACTCCCCCAATTCCCATGTGTTGTGGGAGAAACTCAGTGGGAAATGATTGAATTATGGGGTGGGTCTTTCCTGTGCTGTTCTCGTGATAGTGAATGAGTCTCAGGAGATCTGATGGTTTTAAAAATGGGAATTCACCTGCACAAGTTCTCTTTTACCTGCCGCCATTCATGTAAGATGTGACTTGCTTCTCCCCACCTTCCACCATGATTGTGAGGCATCCCCAGCCATGTGGAACTGTAAGTCCAATGAAACCTCTTTCTTTTGTAAATTGCCCAGTCTCAGGTATTTCTTTATCAGTGGCATGGAAAGGGACTAATACAAACATTATAAGAGAGATAGAAGAAAGTAGCTTGTAATTTTGCTTTTAATTTGTAAATCATCTATTTGTGAGTTCTCCTCCTCCTCCTTCTCCTTCTTCTCCTCCTCTTCCTCCTCCCCGCCCCCCTTCCTCCTCCTCCTTCTTCGAGACAGGGTCTCACTCTGTCACCCAGGGTGACTGGTGTATATAGTAGTTTATATTGGAGTTTAATGAAGAAGACAATCATTAAGGGAGAGAGAGAGAGGGAGATTTCACAGAAGAGCCAGGAATTGATCTGGTTTTTGTAGGAAAGTTGTCCTATATAAGAAAAAAAAAAAAAAAAAAACGAGGAAGATACTCCAGTGGTGACAGAAGAATAGATAATGTCAAGAATAGAGAAAGAGAAAGTGAGAGAGAGGGAGTGGAGAGATCATTTGAGTGAATTGGTGCTTTAGAATGGCCTCTACAAAGATCAAATACATATAAAGTAGATTAAAATGAAAGAAAGTCATTGGATTAAACTCAGTTTAAAAACGCAGAATAGAACAAATACAAAATAGTGGCAGAAGTGTGGTATTAGAAACTCTGTTGATCTGTACACCAAAAATAGAAATCAGTATTTATACCTCATGGGATGAGGTCAGAAACTCTGAGTGTGTGTGTGTGTGTGTGTGTATGTGTGTGTGTCTGCATGCACACACACATGCACTATTGTATAATCATATAAGACATTATCATTTTTATCTGATTGAGATAATTTCAAGATATGCTATCATCTTTCACGGAGTTAGTAGGCATTCCCTGTGCTTCAGGACCCTGTCCAATAATAAGGACCCACTGATACACACATGACAGACAGAACTGGCCATTTTTTTAAGTCTGAAAAGCATTCTTCATTGCCTGCTAGCATAAAGAGTCCCCTTTAAACTCTGTGTCAACACAAGACAGTACCAAAAAGCTGCTCATAAAATCATATGTTCTATTCATTTCCCTCTCTATATAAAATTAAACATGGAAATTCACCTATACACAGGTGTATAACATATATATATAAAATACTAGAAGGAAATACAGCATTGTTTTTCCAGAATATTTGAATTGTGAGTGTGTGCACACTTTTATTTTCATCTTTATGTATATCTTCATCTCCACAATCAATACTTACCACTATTTAATCATAAAACACATAGAAGTTGAGCATCCCTAATCCAAAAATTCAAAATCCAAAATGCTTCAAAATCCAAAACTTTTTGGATTGTGCACATGATGCCACAAGTGAAAACTTTCACTCCTGACCTCTTGTGACAAACACATTCAAAACTTTGTCTCATGCACAAAATTATTTTAAATAGTATACAAAATTGCCTTCAGGCTGTGTCTAAGAGGTGTACATAAAACATAAATGAGTGTCATGTTTACACTTGAGTCCTATTCCTGAGAAACATCATTATATATATATATAAATATCTCAAAATCTGAAAACATGAAATACTTCTGGTCCCAAGCATTTCAGATAAGGGATATTTAGCCAGCATCAATATTGGTATGAGCCAGAAACTATGCTAAATCTTTGCAATACTTTGTAGAGATTATCTCATTAAATTCCTAAAATAGCCCTTTGTGGTAAATCTTATATTATCCTTATAGTGCAGATAAGGAAAATAAGGATAAGAAAGGTAAAATTGTCGCAACTGATATAGTTTAATAATGGAAAAGCTAAGGTTGCACCCCAATCATTGTAACTCAAGAGCCTCTACTTTTAACCTCGGAAATCACTGACCCCCCTTAATAAAAACGAGAGAATGGATACATGAGAATACATGATTAAACAGCATGACAGTATGTAGATTTCTCTAAAAATTCTAATCCTCTCCCTATTTCTCTATATTTATGCCAAATTTTATTTTCATTACACTCAAGGAGAATTTTACCTATTAGCTATGTGGTTTCATCTTCTTTGTAAGTGGGTATTCCAATATTTTTGGGATACACCCTAGACAGAGTTCATAAAATGCTGTTCCTTCCTAAAAGTCTGAACCAATATGTATTTTAATAGATTATTTTAGTCACAGCTTGCAAAGGCAAGGTTAAGAATGACTGTTTTGTGTAGCAACTGCATGACCTTGAAGAACACAGGTTATTTGTCAACCTGTTCTGCTATTTACACCAATTATATATTAGTCTAAATGTTACTTTTCATGAGTTTCAGGTACATAATTTAGAATGTAACGAGCTCAAAACCAATAACAAAGCTAAAAGCTATACATTTATTTTCAGACATCACATTTTAAGCGAAAGTACACTATTTTTTATTTTACAAAAATAACTTGAATGTTTTCCATTTCACTTCCAGTATTTTCCCAAAGTGAAATCTGACTCATATTTTACATGTAGTAAGATTTCTAGGACAGGCTTTATTTAAACAATTAAAACTCTATGGCACAAGAAAGATTGTGCTCAGTGTAGTAGATATAGAAGCAATATGTGTTATAATTTCAATTTGAGTCATTTATCACATATCATAGGAGTATAACAAAAACTTTGAGGATCACATGCTATTCCCTAGACCATTTAATTCAACCTAATTGAGGTTAAAATTAAGTGTAATTTAAGATTACAGGAAAGCCCTTCATGTCTACAGTCCTTAACCACTCAGCAACGAAAAATTTTTGAATTCTTGAATTTTTTGTACACATGACACAGGATCACATATATAGTTGGTTGAACATCAAGCAGGTTTTATGTTTGTGAACTAATTTACATTCCCACCACACACACACACACACACACACACACACACACACACACACATATGTAAAGCAAATTTTTACAAAGGCTACAAAAGTTAAGTATTTTTATAATTTTGACATTGCATTTAATTTGAAACAAAACATCCAGTAGACATTTTTCTTATTTTTTTCTGAAACACTATGCCTCCCATTGATATATTACAGAAAAATAAAAGTCAGTACATGCAGCAAGTGAAAAGTTATGTATGTTTTTAATAGTATCATGAAAAGTTTAGCCCTGTTAATTACCAAATGTAGAATGTCTTATCTACTATGACTTATTTGATTTTAGCTGGAAAATAGAAACACATTCAACTTTTGGCTTAGAGTAGATTATATTAATGGGCAAGAATATTTGTGTCATTTTCTATATTTAGATAAATGAAACTCATTGTACCATTAAAGATATGGTTGAAACATCTTGATTATTTCTATTAACTTTTTTGATTTCCAACTTTTAAGTACAGTTGTACATGTGCAGGACATACAGGTTGGTTACATAAGTAAATGTGTGTCATGGTGGTTTACTGCACAGATCATTCAATTTCCTAGGTATTAAGCGCAGCATCCATTAGCTATTCTTCCTGATGGTCTCCCTCCTCCCCCACCCCCACCACTGACAGGCCCCAGTGTGTGGTGTTCCCCCATATGTGTCCATGTGTTCTCATCATTCAGTTCCTACTTTTAAGTTAGAACATGTAGTATTCAGTTTTCTGTTCCTGCCTTGGCTTCCTGAGGATAATGGCTTCCAGCTTCATCCATGTCCCTACAAAGGATATGATTGCATGCTTTTTTATGGCTGCATAGTATTCCATGGTGTATATCTACCACATTTTTTTAATACAGTTTATAATTGATGGACATTTAGGTTGATTTCATGTCTTTGCTATTGTGAATAGTGCTGCTATGAACATATATTGGCATCTATCTTTATATTAGAAAAACTTATATTCCTTTGGATATATACCCAGTAATTGGATTGCTAGATCAAATGGTACTTCTGCCTCTAAGTCTTTGAGGAATTACCACACTGCCTTCCTTAATGATTGAACTATAGACTCAAGCTTTACTTTTAATCTTTGAAATATTACGCTGAGTGAGCCACTGCATTTGTTTGCTAACTAATAAGAAAAACATGATTCTATAAATAAAAATTTATATACTTCTCTAGGATATAGACATATTTTACATAATTATATATTACAGCAAATAGAAAAAAAAGATTTCAAAAATGTAGCCTCCTTGTCTCCATTATTAATAATAACATCTTATCTTTATACAGATTTTTTTTTTTTTTTTTTTTTT
>NW_016107493.1:1066572-1098800 GCF_001604975.1 Cebus imitator | reverse complement strand
ACGGGGTTTCACCATGTTGACCAGGATGGTCTCGATCTCTTGACCTCGTGATCCACCCGCCTCGGCCTCCCAAAGTGCTGGGATTACAGGCTTGAGCCACCGCGCCCGGCCCAGATTTTTAAAAAATGTTTATGTTTGGGATTTTTTTACATGTATGAAAAAGTTTAGAAATCAGATCCTGACTTGAAGCCCATGACTTCCAATTGCAGCAGTGGCCCTAGATGATTGAACTTTCCTATTCTCCTGTACTTAATATATTTACAAAGACCTCATTTGATGTTTTAAAAATAATTTATCAAAGTGCTTTAATTAGAGATTTTTCTCTATTGATGAAATGTCCTTTTTTTTTTTCAATTGGAAGTTACGCATCCTTTATTTGTAAAGGCAATGCTACTATCATTTTTTAAAAGTAATATGTTAGTCATTAACAATAAAAAACTCCCAGATAAATTTCTTCTATTTTCTCTTGAACCCAAATTTCTAAAAATTAATTTCTGGAAGAACAGTTTTATTTAATGGAAATGGGAAGGCAGGAGAAGGAGAAGGTCTGAGGAAGAAGAGAGAATAAATTACAAGCAAATATTGCCAGTAGCTTTTATTTAACTTAAAATTGGAGAAAATGGTTGGAGAGCCGGTTAAAGAAATTCTTTACTCGCTGCTCATTAGCAGGTCCTGGATCATACCAAGGAAAGTGGAAAAGCCTTTATTAAACAAATGTAAGTCTTCAAATGGAAATGCGTTCAAAGCTAGCTCTGTCCCTATGATGCAAAGTCAGATGGGTCATAGCTTTGTCCCTATGATGGAAAGTCAGAAGTAGCATTTTGGTTGCTATAGACAACCTAATTTCAACCAGTTAACTTTGGTTTGAGATGGAATCAAATATTTTTTCACCTGCCCCTGTGCTGATGTTTGCACTATGTCAAAAGTCTCAATACATAGGTGTGAGCTCAAAAAATAATTAATTACAGACCATATCTTTAGACACAACCCCTACCAAATACCTATGATCCAGTTAAACTTCATATATAATTATTTTCATAAAACATGTTTCTAATCCATTTTAAATTCAGGAATAAAATTTTAAATTATTCCTGATTTGATAAGAATGCTGAAAATAAAATATTAATTAAAGTTTATACTTCTGGTTACTATCATAACTCATCTTCACTGCTTTAGCTACTAATTCTGTATGGACCTAATTTCTTAAAAGAGTAGAGAGAGCCAGTCTTAAAATCACAGATAATATCTATTTCATTGATAGAATTTTGATGGGAGAACACATTCTCAAAGCCAAATATCTTAAGTTCAAATTGTAAAATCGATATCTAATGAACTGAACTTGACTCTCCAACTACCTGGTTGTGGAGAACACTAGTTAGTATTCGCTTTTGTGCAAATAAACATTAGCCCTTTGTCATTTGTCCGTGAAGGTCTTATAACCATAAATCAAGAAATTTGTATAGGAGAAGAACAAAGCCAGTCCCCAAAACAACTATGAATATTACTAACAAGGAGAATTTGGGAAAGCAAAGCTAAAGCCAAAGCCACTGGTTTTCATTTAGATGATAAGAAATGTCATTTTTCAACTAAAATCCCAGCAGCATATATCCATTTGTAACTGTGACAGTGAACAGTTTTCTATTTTCCATTTGAAAATTGTAAGGAAGGTGAGGATGATTACGATTATTTATTCAGGTTATTTCTGCCATAAGACTTTTGCTAGGTCTCTATGTTGTCTCTAGAGTGTGCTATGTTCTTTCCACAGGGAAAACCAAAATTACTTTATTAAGTGACCCTTGAAAATTTCCCCAAATCCCCATTTGGTTTGGATTTCCCTTAATCTATTCTAGGATGAGAATATAGCAGAAGAAAGCATATGTTCCTAATAGATATTCAGACCAGATGTTAGCTGTCTAACACATATCCTATTCCTGAATGGCAGAGCAGAGGAGTCTATAAGAGAAGATGGAGAAGTCGTTAACTAGAGACCTTGGCCATTCCACTATTCTCACCAGTTTACAAAAGTTAAGAATTCCACATTGCAGTACCTCCGGTTCTGTCACTTTGAATTTCTGGATGATGTTAACAGCAAAATTTGTTACACACACACACACACGAAGTGGGAGGGGAGGAGGTACACCTGAGATCCTAAACCAGGAAGAGGAGTGCTGACGACCAGGTTCAGTGCATCACCACATCTCTGCTGTCTACAGCAGGGAATACATAAACCTCTTCAAGGAGTTAAATTGTCCTCCATTATTCTAAACTAAGGCATATCCCAGGAACCATTGTCTTGATTCCTGTGACAGAGCTTGGTACACAATAGGAATACAACATATATTTATTGAATAAATTAACAGAAGCAAATTTATGCTGACATTTTTGGAGACCAGAGCTCTGAATGAGATTGGACAGTATGAGTTTGAACAAGCTAAGCATAATTAAAATGTTTTATTATGTGTACTTCTTTGAATCATTAAAATCAGTTGTAGTTTTGTTATTAGAGTGATTATATCTCTTTGTTTCTTGAAGTGTTAATGGAACACTCTGACTGCAGAGAAAAGAGTTCATTTAAGAACTATATACTATTACAAAAGAAATTGTTTTTTTAAAGCCTATACTAAAATGCCTTTTACAAAACAAGTCACAAGTTGTCTATACCAGGAACCATCATGGGGTAAAATAACAAGATTTGATAACCAAGTATTAGATTTGTAGATTAGGAGTGTAAATGATCTTTCTTTTTAGTTATTGAATACTACAAAAAAATGAGCGTGAAATGAAACATTTTACACATGGGTAATTATGAAGAGAGACACAAATATGGTGCAAAATTGAAAGCCTTCTCTTTCTACATAGAGAAAAGACAACATTGCCCTTTACAGGCCAATTGGAAAGACTTTTTAATGAGAAGTATGGTTTGGAGGATAAATACTGTATGTTATTGTTTTAATCCCTAAAATCTGTTTTTACTAATTGATAATCGCTGGCAAGTGAGGACTGTTAGTGATAAATATAGTTATGATGCTTCCCTCTTCATTTGCAATGAAAATCTGTTTTTTTAAAAAAAAAATACAATTTTTAATCAACAGGAGCTAGAAAGAGAATCGAGGTCATATACTGCCTACAAATCATGTATACAATTCTAATGCCGAAAGCACTGGCATTTTCACAAGAGCTTACATGAACTCTTCTCAAGTTGTGACCTTTTCTCTCACCACAAAAGGTTTTCGGGCTCTGTCTTTAAGTTCAATAAGATAAAAGAAGAAATCAAAGAAAAGGATATCATAGCAGTCCTCTTAGAATTGATCAGCAGAAACAAACTATAGTTTTACAGGCGGACTCTCTGGGGAGTCAGCATTGACAGGAACCTAGAGGGACCTATTTGGAAAATTCATTAGGCAAGGAAATTCTACACGCCCCAAAAGATGGTAAGACAGCAAACATCCTGGAGTTGAAAACATCCTAGTCAGGATACCTCTGCTGGGATGAAGGACTAAGGGCACCCGGTTCTTGCCTACATTCTGTAAGAGTCTTTGGAGAGACTTCAGAGTGGCTGAGTTTCACTAGCCTCGTGCCCTGGACCTAGGCCCTCCCTATCATGGGGTGGGAAGAAAAAGGTCCAGGCTCCCTTGTCTTTCTTAGCGGGATGCCAGAAGCCAGAATTACCTTCTCAGCAAAACTACACATAATGGGTGACAGATAATTTGCTGAGCATTTACAGTGCCATAAGGAAGAGGATAGGATGCTGGCAACCAAATGCCAAACAGTGTCCAAGACCAAAATAAATTACTTATCATCCAGCATGCTATGCCTCAATTATCAGAGGAAGAAACCAATATTGATGGCAGTACCTACACAGCCACTATGGACCATGAGACCCTAGAGAGACGAGGATTGGAGAGAAAAGAGAAGTTTTATGTATTGATCACTTGCTCTAGAGAAAACGTTATGGTAGATGTAGTACACGTATTCACTCATCTGATTCAGGACTACACAATTAAGTGAGTCATATTGATTTGTTCATTTTAGACATAAGAAAACAGAAGCACAGGAAGATTAAATAATCACATAAAGATTAAAAGAGAAAACTGAGAGGTGAATTTGGACGTGCCAGATTTAAAAACCTACACTCTTTCCACACTAATAACACATGCCTATATGAGAGTCAGGGCCCTGCAGGAATTACTGCTTTATACCAAGACTCACAGACACCAGCTCTGTAACAAGGAAAGTCTGGACGGGAGAAAGAATAGCTGAGAAGGAACTTGGCAGGAGTGGAGGAAGATGTCTGTAATTTTATTCTCCAGCTAGTCATGAAGGACTGCTTACTTTATGCAAAGGAGTCTGGGCTCTTTCCAGCAATGGATAGAGGAGTAGGAAAAAATTGTTAAAAAAAAAAAAAAAAAAAAAAAAAAAAAAAAGAAAAAGAAAAAAAAAAGAAAATATACAATTAGATTTTTCTTTAAATCCCTACTCTCATGGCCTCGTAATGAAGTAATGAGATGATGGCAAAGCTGGTGGCAGTGATTTCAGAAAGCAATCACAACCATCTACTTGAGCATTTATGGCAACAGTGAACGTGGAAATGGAGAGTAGATGCAATGAGAAATTTAGATGAGTTTGGGGAGACTTGATGACCAATATAATTTGGCTACATGTGGGAAAGAAAAGAAGATTTTCCAGATTTCTGGCTTAAGTGCCTGGATGGATCATTCCCTTAGATCAATGGTACTCATACTCTAGCATGCATCAGAATCACCTGGGGGCTTGTCAAAACACAGATTGCAAGGCCCTACCCGAGTTGCTGATACAGTAGGTCTGGAATAGGGCCCTAGAATTTGCATTTATAATAAGTCCCCTGATGCTGCTGATACATGATTTAAAAACCTATGAGGCAAGATTTATTATTAGCTCCATGTTATAAAAGAGAAAATCAACATTTAAGAGATATTAAGTAATTTGCCTAACATCAAGCAACAGTTTCTCTCCAATGTCTATGCATGTAAACACTATACTTACCGTCTCCCAGCATATGGCAGATGAGAGATGCAAGAAAATAAATTAGAGTTTGGGTGGGAGGATAGGGAGTAGATAGGGTAGTAGGAATATTTGAGAAATAATGAGTTTAATTTTAATTACATTCAGTTTGAGCCATGTAGGTGTTTGAAAATGTAGGTATACAATGAAGACTAGGTTACAAAGAGAGAGTTAAAAGTTACTTCCACATTAATGGTAAATGAAAACGTAACAGTAGAGAAGATCACCTTGCAATGAAATTAAGAGAAAGTACCTAAAGATGGAAACATAGATTATATCATTTTTATGGGATGGTCAAAGAAGCTCATGAAAGAAATTGAGGAATGAAAATGAAACCTGGAAAGTATGACGTTCAGAAACTGGAGGGTGTAAAGTGTGAGAACGTTTTAAGATAAAAGAATACATCGACAGTGTCAAATACTGCACAGAGGATTTATGTAGAACTGGTTGACTCCACTTCTACCCGTTCCTCCTCTAAGGGTGGGATCTGTCACCACACCTAATTGGGTTAGTGTTTCTCTCCTTTATTCTCTGTTAAATTTTCTGACATTCATATTTCCTGATCTAAGAAGAAACACTCAGGAAAGCATCTCCTTTGGTATAGAAGGTCGTTAGAATTACTTATAGAATTAAAAAAATATAAAGGTACAGGGTTTAAAAAATAATCTTGTATACTGTTTCTTATGAAAAGTTTACAAAGTACTAGACCATCTAGACTCTCAAAGCACGGTTCTAGAAGCAAGCAATAGCAGCATCTCCCAGGAACCTTCTAGAAATACAAATTTCTCAGTTCTCACTGTAGTCTTACTGAAGGAGAAATAATTCTGGGCCCAGTAACATGTGTTTTACCTAGTCATCTACAGGATTATGATGCTCCCTAACATTGGAGACCACTGATTTAGAACATTTGGAATGCCAATTAGCAGTAAGTTCAATGAGAGGCCAAAATCAGACCCTGAAAAGAGTTTTAGGAGTATCCCTGAAAAGAAGAAATCCCCATTCCCCTCCAGTAAGTTTAACACTTTATTATGAGATGTGACATTACAGAGAGAGAGGTGGTATAATTGGGAGGGGATTTGAGAATACGTTGTAGTATGGAAACAGGAGCTTATTAGTTAGCATGTTCTCATTGGAAACTAATTGCCAAACCTAAGGAAACAGAGCTAAACAAGTTAGCCACTGTATCCACTCATAGAAGTTATGCTTGAGCTATCACATGCTTCTCGCTGGGAATGTCAGTAAACATCAGACAACTGATCTACAAGAGAGATGGGTCTAACTTTACCAAATTTCCCTGGAAACACAGTCACGGTATTTGGTAAGGGAAAAGTGTTCTGTGAAATCCAAAATCCTTTCCTGTTTATTTGCCCTTCTGACATTGTCACCAACTTTTTTCAAATGCTCTTTGTGTGCATGTGTGTATTTCTATGTGTGTATATATACATAAGCATTCATAAGTAGATGTATGTTTACACGTACACACACACATTCATATAAATATGTTACATATCATATGTGTATATATATATATATATATATATATATATATATATATATATGTTACATATAGGGTACATATTTTCAAACAATTGACTTTCGTATCATCATCTTCCTTAGTTTGAAACTATACCTATGTTCAGTAACTTTTGGTGCAGTGAATAACTACCTATGCATGTACTGAGTGTCCAGCCTAATAAATAAAACAATATTAATGTAAGTAAACCCCCATGTACCCTCTTAGATCTCACTCCTGACCCTTCCCCTTGGTAGCTGTCATTATTTGTTGCTTTTTGGTCCATGGATTTATTAATGATTTATATATTTTCCTCAATCTTTAAGCAATATGCAATTTTGTTTTGTATGCTTTTAAACATAAATAGATGACATCATAATGTATTCTGTAACTTGCTTTTATTCCTCCTCAACATTACTTTCTGATATTATTTGTGAGAGTTATTATTTTCAAGATTCATCCAGGTAGATAGGGGTAGATACAGATAACTCACTTTATACTACTCTATAGTCCTCTGCACAATATCCAAATTCATTGATCTTTTCTTTTGTTGACTGACGTTTAAATTGTTGCCAATTATTTTCTATTATAAACACTGCTGATTTGTACATAACTGCATGTTTCTTCTTTTGCATAGGGGGACGTTTTACTAGGTTTTATTCTAAGAGTGGAATTGTTTGGTTTAGGATATATGCATCTTAACAAGCTATTGCCAAATTTCTCTCCAAAGTGAGTTTTTACTTCCCACAATGTGAACAGAATGTAAGATTCTGTCACTCCTCACTCTTACTCATATCTGGTATGGTTATGTATTTTAATATGGATGAATTATGATAGCTAGGCAAGAGTTTCTTCTTGGGGGATTAATTATGTTTCTTTGATTCTAATGAGATCAAGAGTATTTTCATATATGTATTGGCCACTATAGTTTCCTTTTTGTGAAAAATTTGTATCTTATGATCATTTTATATTCACTTGGCTTGGCCTTTATTTCATTTCTTCCTTCCTTTCTTTTTTCTTTATTTCTAGGCATATTTCATCAGTCCCTTATCCTTTACAATGATATATATTATACAATATATTTCCCCTGTTTGTAGCTCACTTTTTTCACTTTGTTATATTACCTTCAGGAGCACAATTTTTTAAAATTTTCATGCATTTAAATTATCAGTCTTCTTATCTATGGTTTGAGTTTTTTGTGGGTTACTTAAGACATAGTATTCTGTGGATGCAAATGTATTCTTTCTACATTTCGGAGTTTGCTTTTCACATTTAGGTCTTTAATCCAGCTGGAATTTATTTTTTCTGTATGGTGTGGTGCAGAAATTCATTATATACTTTTCCACATGAATAGCTAATTGTTTCAGAACCATTTAGAAAATAGCTCATATTTTTCTACTGATCTGCAATGCCATCTTTGCCTTATATCAAGTTACCACGTGTGGGTGTATGTTTCTGGGATCTTTATTCTATTTGTCCTTATGTGTGCAAATACCATATTCTCTATAAAACTGTGGTTTTAGAAGTCTTGATATCTTATGAGTTATTACCTTGCTCTTCTAATAATATTTTAGCACCTCTTGCTTGGTTTTTCATACAAAGGTTAGAATTAGAATTTAAAATTTCACTGAATTTATGGATTAACGAGAGAATTAACGTCTTTATCATTTAGCTCTCATTTTTTTGCTTATTAAAGTATTTTAATAAAATGTTATACAATTTGTCTCCTAAAAGTAATACTCAATTTGCTAGATTTACTTCTAAGCTCTTGTAGTTTTCAAAATTCTATTTTAATATTATGCATGTAGTCAAATGGGCATTTCCTAACTTTGGCTTTTGTTATGAAAGAATGAAATTAATTTTATAAGTAATTTGCAAGTGTCTTTCTGAATTAGCTTATTAATTTGAATAATGTGTTTATAGAGTTTACTGGATTTTATCTAGCAATTTTAAGTTTTAAAATCAATGCAAAACAAAATAGAACTGAATGCCAAGTCCAGTGGAAATTTTTTAATTCCTTCTTTATCTGCCTTGCCATGTATTTATTATGATTATTATTTTGGAAAAGATGGAGTTTTAAATTTACAAGGCTGACTTATTAACCAAGAATTCATCTTAATTCATTCAAGTTTTGATAAATGTTCTATCAAATGCCTTATTGGAATTGTAATATATATCATGTCTTTCTTCCTCTTTTGTCTTCATCATATCAAGAAAAATTCAGTTCTCAGACTTTAGTGACACAATTGTTTCTACAGAACTTTCTACTATTCTTTACTTTGCAGATTGCTAAAGCATTTATTATTACTATTTTGCTATTAAGGCAATATAGTCTCAATGAGGGAGGAGGCTTGACAAGTGTGGTACAGTTTAACAAAATACTGTTGTAAGCATGGAAAAACAGCTGACTAGACACCTTGATACTGAGGTCTCCAAATGTTTACTTTCTAGTCTGCGACAGGTATGTAAGTGCAAAGTATCCACACTTCTACTATTGTGTTAGTCCCACTATTTTATTATTTTTGTTACCTCTAGACTGGGAGATCTTCAAGGTCAGGGTCATAATTTTTAAAGCTTTTGATTTCATAAATCTAATAAAACATCTCACATATAGCCCGGGCTCACAAAGTATTTGATTAACTCATTGCCCCTCCTACAGAGAGGGGCGATGCCCCACAGAGAAGCCTGTGATGCTCTTTGAGTAGGCCACCTTTAAACCAAGACAATCTATATGAGGTTTTAGGGCCATTATCTGGGTTCAGGCTTTAGTTAAGGGCAGCTTCAAAGCAACTAGGGTTTGAATTTTAATTGCCCATGTATATTCAGTTCCTCAAGACTTTTTCACGGAGTCTATTTCACAATAGCTTTTAGATTTAAAAAACAAGATTCCTGATGTTTTAGTGGGAAGCCTTTCCTGAGCTACTTCAGTTGCTGAAAGACAGCCTCTCATGAACTCCACATGCTTCTGTGTAAGATTGCATCAGATTTTCTTGATCAGTTTGTATATGAAATTCCAATTCCAGATTTAGACCCTAAAAGTCATCCATCTGCATGCTTTAAAAGGCAGTGACTAAGGATTATTTAATTCTTCAGAATTTTTATGTTTTTCAAAATGTTGAGTCACTTCTTTTTCCTCTAAGCCTCCATTTTACCTATAAAATAAGGGTAATACAATGTTCCATGGTTTTGGTCTATATGAAGATCAAATTAAATGTTATATACTAGCAACGTTGCATTTTACCTGCATCCTTTGCTCCCCCAAAACAAAGAAAGGTTTAAAAAATATCCCACCACCACTCTTTTGGGTTCCAGGAAATGGCTAATCTTAGAGTGTGGTGCTCTTGTATGTTCTGAGGTTAGCTCCACTTTCACCTTTCTTCAGTGGCTTGGCTAAGATCCCTTACTCTCCTTTCTCATGACTCCCATGACTCAGGGATTATTCCCTTGTCTATCTACCTCTATAAAATCCCAAGTCCCCTTCCTTTTATTTGATAGTTTTCTGATTAATAAATGTTCTCTCTATTGCAATAGCCTAAATAAAATAATCTCCTATATTGTTTTGTGAATTTTGTCTTTGACAGTACAGATTATCTAGCATAATGTTGATACATAGTAGGTTTTCAATAAAGATTTGTTCTTTTCTGCTTTCCCTATTATCCTACCGCATCCTCCAAAATTCTTTTAATTCACACCGTGAAGACATCTATAGCTTTTGGGGGACCTACCATTTGCCAACTGTCAGTATCTATCTCTTCTACTGTGCCTCTGAAATATTTGTGTCTTGCATGTTTCCTCTGTTGGACATAAATAGCTATGTTGTCTGACCGTGTGAGAAATTCTAACTCATGGTTTCATTTAGCAGACTTTACTAAGAAAGGACTGTGTTTTCTCTAAACAGTTAAAAATATGTATATGTAAAATTTCATAGACCATGTATTTTCTACTCAATAAAATTTCCATGAACACACTCCTATAACCATTGCATTGTTCTGATTAATAAATAAAATATATCTAGGACCCAACTAGGCTTGTACCACTTCCAAGTCAACACTTTTTCCACTCCTCCCCAAGGGAAACTACTATCCTGACTTCTCATACTACAGATTATTTTTGGCTTTTTAATCATTACATAAATGAATTCGTGCAGTGTGTATTGTATCTGGCTCTTTTCATTCAGTTTTCTCTAGCATGAATACATCTTAATTTATCTATATCACTATTAATTGGCATTTTTTTTTCTAGAGTTTGGCTCTTATGAACTGTGCTTCTAGACACACACACACACACACACACACACACACACACACGTCCCTTTTTTGCTGTATGTATGTGTACATTTTTGTAGGTAGGTATTTATGAGTACAATTGTTGTATCAAAGGACTAGCTCTAGTATTTATTAAAGGGTTTTTCAGATTTGTATACTTCAATCAGCAGTATATGAGATTTCTAGTTTTTCCACATTCTTACCACTGATTTGTTCTCTATCCCTGTAGTTTTACCTTTGGGGAATGTTATTTAAATGGAATTATACAGTATGTACCTTCTTGAGACTGGTTCTTTTTACTCTGGATAATGTCTTTGAGAGCAATCCAAGTTGCTGGGCATATCAATAATCCATTCCTTTGTATTGCTAAATAATATTTATTGTACGGATATACTTTAGTTTTTGTTTTATTCATCCATTGAACTACATTTGGATTATTTCCAGTTTTGGGTGACTATGATTAAAGCCATATAAATATTTGTGAACAAATTTTCTTGTGGCTGTAAGTTGGGTAATTACTAAAAGACAATTTTGGTTCATATAGATAAAAATATGTTTAACATTAAAAAAAAAATGTTTTTCAGAGTAGCTGCCCCATTTTGTATCTCTGTCAGCAGTGCATGAGAATTTCACTTGCTCCACATTCGTGTAAGCATTTAGTATAAATAGATTTTTAATTTTAGCCATTTTAATAGATGCATAGTAGTATCTCCTAATGGTTTTAATTGCAAATTATTTTATCCTTTTAAAATTTATTTGTCATTCATAGATCTTTTTTGGTAAAGTTTCTATTTTGCTGATTTTTAATTGGGTTGTTCCTTATTGTTGAATTGGAGAGTTTTTAAAATATTTTGGTTGCAAGTGCTTTGTTGGATATGTACTTTGCAAATATTTCCTCTCAATCTGTAGCTTCTCTTTTCATTCTCCTTTTAGTATTTTTAGCAAAGTGTTTTTGAAAATTATGATAAATTTCAATTTACCAATTTTTTTTAAAGTATCATGGTTTTGGTATCATATCTAAGAACACACTTCCTAACCCCAAGTTACAAAAAATTTCTTCTATATTTTCTTCTAAAATTTTATAGTTTTATATTTTACATTTAGCTCTTGATCTCCTTTGTGTTAATTTGCATAAATGTGAAGTTTAAGTCAAATATAAATATATACATAAATATAAATATCCAATTTTACAATAGCATTTGTTAAAAGGCTATCTTTTCTCCATTAAATTAACTGTGCATGTTTATTAAAAATCAATGTGCACGTTTTGAATTTTGTCAAGTTTTCTGTCAACTAATAAAATTATGTGTTTTTTTTCTTCGTTAGACTATTAATATGGTGGATTGCATTAATTTTAAATGTTTATGTATTTATTTTTATTGATACATATTAGATGTACATATGTCCAGGGTACATGAGATAATTTGATAGATTCATCAAATCAAATAAGGGTAACTGGAATATTTATCACTTAAACATTTATCTTTTCTTAGCACTAGGAATATTCAGATTATTCTCTTTTGTCTATTTTGAAATGTATGATGAATTAATATTAACAATATCCACCCAACTTATCTCTGAAGAATCAGGTCTTATTTCTTCTGTCTAAGTGTATATTTCTATCCCCTAATCAACCTCTCCTCATTCCTCCTTCCCATCATCCTTCCTGGCCTCTGGTAACCACTAATATGCCATTATTGCATTCATCATCCTTGCATTCACTTCTTATGTGATATTTGCCTATGTATGTGTACATACACATATATACCGGGTTTTATTTGCTAATGCTTCATAAAAAATTTTTGTATCCAAGACTACAAAGAATTTTGAATCTATATAACTTTTGAAAGCATTTTAACTAAAGATTCTATTTCTTTATAGTTACAGGACTATTTGGTATGTAGTTTGTGGTTTCCAAGAAGTTGAGTCACTTGATCTAAGCTGTTGAATTTATGTCTATAGAGTCTTTCATAAAAATTCTTTTTATCCTTATATCTCTAGTGTATATAGTAATATTCCTGATATTATAATTTGTGTCTTCTCTGTTGTCAGTTTTACTAGCGATTTATTAATTTTATTTATTCAAAGAATTTGCTTTTGATTTTTTCTCTATCATTTTTCGATTTTAATTTATGAATTTTTGTTTTTATCTGTATTATTTCCTGTCTTATGTTTGCTTTGGGTTTTTATTTGCTACTTTTTATAGTTTATTAAGGTTGGAAACTTAGATTTGAGATTTTCTTCTCAAATTTAATGTTATAAATGTAATGCTCAACATTTAATGCTATAAATTCCCTTCTACACACTGTTTTAATTGCATATACAACATTCAATATGTTGTATTTTCATTTTTATTCAGTTCAAAATATTTTTAGATGATATTGGGAATGTTCAGGGTGGTATGGCTGTAGATGCCAGTTCAAAATATTCTCAATTTGTCCTTGAGATTTCCCCTTGAACCCACTGCTTATTTTAGTGTATTGTTTAGGCATTTAGGGCTTCCCCTGTTATCATCCTGCAGTGGTTAACAATATAAATCCATTGCAGGATAATGAAAGTAATATTTTGCATTATTTTAATATTTTAAACTTGTTTAATTTTGTATTCTGCAGTTGTGGGATGCAGTATTCTTCAAATTAGTTTTCTGTACTGTACTCCTTTTTTTCTTCTTCTGAGACTGCTTTGATAAAAATTTTAGATATTTTGTTGTTTTGTCTTTTTTTTCTCTGTCATTCATAATCATCTATTTCATGTTCACTGGCTCTCTCCACCATCTCCATTCTGCTTTTGGGCTTATTCAGTGAAGTTTTGTTTTATTATTATTATGGTTATTATATTGTTCAGTTTTAAAATTTCTGTACAGTTCTTCTTTATATCTTCTTTGCTAAGACCATCTATATTTTCATTCATTTCAAGAGTGTTAGCTCTTCTTGGAACACTTTATTAATAGTTGCTTTAAAGTCTTTATCTAACATTTACAATTTTTCTTTATCTCTGCATTGACAACTGTTGATCCTCTTCTCATGTGAGTTGAGACTCTCCTGGTTCTTTGTATGTGGTGTAATTTTGGAATGTATCCAAGATATTTTCAATATGTGGTTACGGGAATCTGGATCTTTCTAAAGTCCTGTGGAAACTGTTGATATTTATCCTTTAGTAGGCAATCAACTCAATTGGGTTTAGGCCACAAATTTTGACTAGCCTATTATTTAAATTACAAAATGTCAGTTTAGTTTTCGGTGTGTGCTAACCATTGGATTGTCTGGAACCTAAGAAGTATAGCCAATGTTTTCTCAAAACCCTTTATATTTCACTTAGGGTTAGATCTGTGAATGGGCAGCTTAGGAGTCAGCCCAGGAGTTCATGTGCAGTCATTTTTCTAAACTCCTCCCTCTCTGTAATTTCCCTGTACTTTCTAGTTTCCTGAGGTTCTCCTTTTCTGTTGTCCATCAGGAAGGCTGGAACAACAGCTACTCCACTCTGCCTTGACTGTATCTGTTTCCAGAGCTAAGTGGTGGAAAGGGAGGAGGAGAAAAAAGGCAACAGGCATTCTCCCCATTCTCCTAGGGTCATGCCTTCTCTGATCAGTTTCAGTTGCTGCAGGCCCCCTCTGCTGCCACTGTCACTACTGGCACCATCATAGCTACACAACAGAGTAGAATAAAGAAAAAAAAAAACTCCCAGGTGATTTATTTATACTCCAGGGTTTAAGAGTCTTCTCTTCTGCACCTCAAGATAAAACTAGAGCAAATGTCCTGGTATTCCCTCTGGAGCTGATGTCTAAGTTGAAGGATGCCTCCAGTCCCGAGCTGAGGATAACGGGGAAAAAAATAAAAATTTACTTTTAGATTTCTGGTACATGAAATTCTGATCTGTTCTTTTTATCCAGTTACTTTTAAGATTTACTCTTTTTGTTTGTTTTTTAGTAGTTTTATTATAATTTTTGTAGATATGGTTTTTATTATACACAAACTGGTTGGGGTTTATAGCATTTATTAAATTTCTTTCTTTATACCTTTTATCTCAGCTGTTACCTCTTCAAATAGTGTTGCTTCTTTCTCTTTCTATTCTCCTTCTAGGACGCTAATTGCACATATGTCACACCTGAGTGTATTTTTTTTGTTTTTTTTTTTTAAATGTCATCAGTGTCTCTTACATTCTTTCCCAGAATGAGCATATTTTTCCCCATGCTTTACTCTCATATATTTTACTGACCTCTCTTCTCATGCATTCATCTTTCCTTAAGCTTATCTGCCCCATTATTAAAAGCATCTATGAGGTTTCTAAATTTAGTTGTTTAGCAGTTTGGGAAGAGTATATTAATTTGATTCCTTTATATAATAAAAATCAATAAAATTTTTATCTTACTATTTTTAAATACTTTATGGTTATTTTAACACTTACATCTAGTAACTACAATATCTAGACTTCTAGTGGATTGTTTTTAGTGTTCATTTTTCTCTTAATTTCTGGTCATTTCATCTTGTCTCTTAGTACATTTTAATTTTTACTTGACTACAGGATATTTTGTACAAAAAATTATAGAGATTGTTTGAGGATCTAGGCATTGTGATCTATCTCCAGAGAGGATTTACTTTTGCATCTGTCAGGAATATCACTTTAATTCAACCTGACATTATGCTCAGCTTTGAATCCCAGTTTTGGTCTTTGCAAAACTTTTATTTTCCCTCACAAGTAGGGTATAGCCCTTTGGGGGTATACCTAAAAATGCTGAAAGCTCTGTTGACCTTTTGAGCCTATTGTCAGTACCTGCTAATTAGCAAGCACCTCCAGCGCAAAAGCAAAGCTGAATGTTAAGATCACTTCTCTGTTCTTTCCTTCTCTCTGTCATCTTGTCTACTCAAGTCTTTGATGCTTTATAACCTCTCCTTTAAAGAGATCTTCTGGGATTATTCAGTGGAAGTGTTCTTCTGATAATCTAATTCATCTTGAAGCAAAAGTCTAGGTTTCATTTTATACTTTTATGTTTTCCTAGAAAGAATAAATTATAATGCTAAACTCAATTGAATATGTTTTACAAATCTCAAATGTTACAATACAAACAAAATATTCTTAAAGCATTATAATATTTTCCATTTAAAAACCACACTGTATTTTCCATCAGATAATTGTGATTCATCACTTAAAAGTCTGTGACAATATTTTAATCAATAATTGGGAACAATTTTATGTTGAAAAATTCTAAATTTTTATCACTATTGTTTATAATAAAATAGCTTATATTTTTTGAGAATTTGCTACATACCAGCAACTAAGCAAGTTGCATGAACAGTATTTAGTAAAATCAACTAAAATAAAAAGGTTTCTACTGAAATTATGTCAGTTGCCAGTCAACAGAATTCTGTTCCTAAATCAATGTATTTTATGTCTTCTTTACTATTTCAGAAATATAATGGATGTGAGAAGAGACAACTTTTCTCAGTATTTCCTGATTGGTATTTCCACCTAAGAGGCCAAAACACCATTTTCTCCAGCAATTCAATCTGTACATTGTTACATTCAATAGTCTAACTCAGCTGCTTTACATGTGGCGAAGAGTACTTAACCCTGCCCTGTCTATTCACTGCCTTACATACTCTGAACCTTCTTAGTTAGAAATCCCGAGAGCATTTGTGTTTGGTTCAATTGTGTACAAATTGGCATAGTCCCCTAGCATCCTGGACAAAGTTCTAAGCTAAGTGATACATGCTTGAAAACAACTCACTACCATCTCAGCTCCTCTACTTTGGAAGAGTCTGCATTGTTGCCAATGCAAGAGAAGGACTATGTAAAGGTATTAATAAGATTCTGATTCACAGGCCAAGATGTCCTAGACACATAGATCCACTGGGAAGTGGTTTAGTTATTATATAAATTTCGATGTTTCTGGTGAGTGGGAGAAGTGCCCATCACTGTCAAGTCTGTACTGTCCTTTCCTTCTGCTTAGTCCTTTACTACATACACACACACACACACACACACACACACACACACACACACACACAGGACTGGTGTCAACCCGTGGAGCTATGATAAAAGAGAGAAGACTGATGCTTACATACTTTTTGTTTCTACAAGTTTATCTCCCCTTCCTTAGGACAGGAAGCTATAAACTAAACCCATCCCCACCTTCTGGCTCTTAAATAAATACAATGAAAATAAAATTATCTCCAACTGAAATCACACTTTTCACTTGCTTCAGATAAAAATCAAGGTATTTATGGTTGCCACTCAAAAAAGAAATGTCCTTGGCTTCCAGAAACTCAGCCCACAAATCCTCTGGAAACATGTTAGCATTAAAAAGTAAGTCTAGAAAGCATCTAAATGGTCAATCTGATTTTTTCTTATTTCCCTAAACTCTTTGTGAATTTTTGTCAATTATGTAATCTAATTAAAGTATACTCAATTTCAGTAGTCATCAGAGTTACTTCAAATATTTTCCAATATTTTATAGAGAAACTTTCTAAGAGTTTTTTTTTGAATGGTGAATAAAACATTCTGGATGACAGCAAGACTAAATTATTCTGGGCAAGAACTATTAGTATATTAAAAATAAGCATTAGACTTTGGGGAGAAAAATGTACAGGGTGTAACATTTTTCATGTGGCTACAATGAAGTAAGGGATTTGAAGGCAAAAACAAATCTGGCAAATTATAAGTTAGGGTAGTAATTCAAGGAAGTCATAAAACAGAAGACTTTTATTGCACCATGGAGACAGTTTGGTGCTATTAGTGGATTAAAAAGCATGTGGGACTGTAAGGCTGGAAAAGATGGAAGCTTGAAAGAGTTGGTGGGTTAAATATTAACAAAGAAAAGATGTTTACTGACAGTTTCTGCAAACACGCTCTAATAAATAAGATCCTCCAAGCACTCAAAAATAGAACTGTGCAAAGCCACAAAAATCCATGCTATTGATGTTCCCACCAAACTTGGTCTTCCTCAGCAATGCATGACTTCACTGTCATCAGAATTTGTGTTAGTCCTTTTGGAGAATGTTGCCAGCATAGTCAAAACCTAGTAAAAATGGCGGAAAAAATAGGTAACAATTTTGCACTTGTCTTTAAAAACGAACTACAGTACACTGAAAGCAGTGAAGTGTGGTAGAAATGTGCGAATACGAGCTTCAAACAGACCTGAGCTTAAATTCTCAAGTCGCACAAGTTAGCTTCTCCGAGCCTCAGATTCCTTATCTGCAGAACTGAGATCACCATACAGAATTCTCAAGGCTGCTTTTTAGTGTAAAAGTTGCTTTTTTAAAGTTTAATGTGCATGTTAAACACCTGCTAAAATGCAAATCCAATTCTGTAAATCTGGGGTAGGATCCTGAGTGTTTAGCAAGCTCCCAGGTAATGCCTGTGTTGCTAACCCCAGGAGCACATTTTGATAGAGAAGCTTCAAATCTTCAAAGCATTTAGTGTACACTTAACTAACCTGCCACTTAATTTTAATAATAACATTTTGCTTTTGTTCACAGTAATTTTTCTATAATATTTCTATGTCACTCTTTTTAAGCTTACAAATAGCCCATGGGAAAAAAGAGACAAGGTATTGCCATCCCAAAAGGAAGCACAGACTCACTGCAATGAGTGGATATGTCCATGGTCTTGAATAGAGGGGAGTCATGGCCCTGTAAGAGTCATTCATGGGGTCTTCAATACACCCAGTATTGAAGACTAAAATTCTTGAATTTATTTACCTTTTCAGCTAATTGCACTGCTTTTAATGCAATGAAAGGAAGGAAACCAAAAGCCTTGACCATCAATGCATTATTTAAAAATATATATATTGAAGCTCATTTAAAATGTCCAAAAAGTGTGATTTGAAAATAACCACATTTGTAGGCATCAGGAAGAGCTTAGTGAAAAAACATTTCAAGTCCTGCCCACCACATGTAAATAAACTCTTCAGAAGACTTCACTCAAGAGCCTTGGCAAAGCTTAAAACAAAATAACAGTAAATGATGCTGAGGGTTAACAAGAAAAATCACCTAGAATAGGCTTTTAAGAAAAGACAAGTCACTCTAATAACAACTAGACAATTATCTGAGATGTAGCAGGCTTCAAATGTTTGTATCTCCTACTGTAATGGTTTTTTTTCCAAAGAGAAAAGACTATCGGGTACTGATTTTATAACCATAATCTAGTATCTTTTTATGAATTATTTTTTATCTTACTAGTTTCATTAACATCTTTGAGTACTAAAATTAAGCAGATGTTGCATAAAATGTCCTTTGTAGTTTTTCATATTATCTTTTAATGTACATTTTTAGAACTAGGTAAGGGTAATTAAAGGAAAGAAGTAAAAATTAACTCTGTTTGGACTTACTATACTCAGATGAAATGTGCTGAATGAACACAATGTATCTAGTTTTCTTTAAGAAACTAATAAAATTATAAAGTATGCATTCTTTTCTTGTAAAAGAATGAAGAGCTAAATATCTAGGCATGATGCAATGCTTAGAGAAGGGTGTTAATGGCTGTGGGTTGACTATTCACAGCACCGCATTTTATTGTGTTTGTTTTGTTTTGTGTTTTGCTAAAATCAGACAGGATGTATACCCCAAGGGGTTCCTAATCATTGTAATATTGAAAATCATAGCATTTTTTCTATCAAAAGTTACAACTGTTGGGGGAAAATATGCTTCTAAAAGCATCACTTAATTTTTTTTCACATGGCAAGGCCCATATCATTGTATTTCTTCTCAGAAGGTTAGTGAAGCAAAGAAGGAAAGCAAACTATTTATAGACACCAGAGATTTAACCATACCTGGGAAAGAAACAATGATATTGCCATAGTCATAGTATTGTGGTAAACCTGAAGAATCTGTAGGTCACATGGGCAGAAATAAACTACCATCTGCTTCTACCAGCAGGTGGATGAGAAAACATACAGCCTTTCTCACTAATTACCTACAACACCATCTAACTCTAAATATTTTGCATGTAGAGATTTCCGTTCTATGTTTATAAATACACATATAGGACAAAGAAACACTTATTTTAAAGATCTTAATATCTTGTTTGTTAAGCAATTAGTATTTAGGAGAAGGCCTATGTTGACAGCTCTGCAAACAGAAGTTTCCGATTCATCTGCTAAAGAGGTACTCGCATACCTTGGCAGGCTTCCTCACTCTGCTTTGTTGAATGGTTTACCCATATTCTACATATAACCACCTTGTCTTTCCCAAACCACCTTAAATATCTATCTCAATAATTAATCTGTTAAATATTAGAGTAGTCTGTTCATTCCTAGAATCGAGAAATGTCAATTTAATGTCAAAATATTTTATTTTATTTTATTTTCTCCTAGAGGCACCTGTGTTATTCAATCACATCAACAAATAATTATAAGTGAAGAAAAAATTCCAATTATAAATTCCAGGAAGGTAAAACATGCTGTAACCATTATCCACGAAGTTGCTTTCATACTTCTTTAGCATAACCATTTGAGCATGTGAGCATGACTGTGTGACAGCAAATTCTAACTACACACTAAAGTCTATCTTCTCTTTTTCTTCCTGGGAAGAGCTGGATTACATTTTGCAGGCTCCCTTGCAGTTAGGCATGGCTGTGTGACTGAATTCCAACAAACAGGATGTGAGTAGACTTGAGGGGTATCACTCTCAGGTTGCATGCACTAGATCACTTCTATGCATGATGTTCTTCCATGGTTGGCTCCTTTCCTGGCTGACCAGGATGGGGGTAACCAGGGTGAACATAAAATAAAGGTGTGGAAGAAACCAACAGCATGGCTGCTAAAAATCCTAGTTTTTGAGGCATTAAGCATTTGGGAATCCATTGTTATAGCAGTTGACAATATCCTATATCATACAGACAGTAGTCCCAAAAAGTTTTAAAATCAATTTGTTGTATTTTTTAATAGACTAATGCTTAGTTGATCCAAGGTACTCTTCATTCTATTTTCAACACATCAGGGATATCTATTAAAGTTTTCCTTAAAAGTTCATATTAATTACTTATATCTGTTCATTCCTAGGACAGGAGAATACTATTGCCACTAAAAAACAAACGAACAAAAAACCAGTACTTTTAGAGATAAGTTTACTGATCATGAAAGCAAAAATAAAAACAAAAACAAAAAAATGCCCTGGAGTTTACTATGTAGAAACAGAGGAAACAGTTAGCAAATAAAAATAGAGAATTCCCAGTAAAATTTGAGTTTTAGATAACTACATTCTTTTCAGTATAAATATGTCCAAGATGATATAAGAGGCAAAGCGGGACATACTTACACTAAAATTTTTTCATATCCAAAATTCAAATTTAACTGGATGCTCAGTATTTTATCTAGAAACTCTAGAGTGGACACAGTCAAAAAGACAAATTAATTTACTGAAAAAGTAAGGTTGAATTGAAAAACACTGGGAAAAAAAAGAGGAGCAATTTAAAAACTAAATGATAAGGAGACTAGATGTAACATTAACAACAAACAAATAATAAAGGACTCAGAAGAAAATAGTAGAAAAAATATTTAAAATATTTGAAAAAATTATGATGAAAAAATCACATAATAAAACAGATAAGAAGGACTTCAGGAGACAAAGGGTCATAGATTAGACATATGATAGTAAAATTGAAGAACATCAAAGACAAAGAGCTTCTAAGAGCTAAGATCTAATTCTGAGAGTAAATCCTAAGAAAAATTTTAAAAGCAATTCTAAGCGATCCTAGAATGGAAGGGGAAAAGGGTAGATCACAAATGCAAAACAATCAATCAGTTTTCCAGCAGACAATTTGGACGAGAGGATAATTCAACAGAATCCTCAAGATTAATACAAAGCCACTGGCTTCAGCAGCAGAGTGTATACCAGCTGTTTTGTCAGGCATTCAATTATTAGCAGATAGCCTTCATTCTAGAATTTATTAATTTATTCCACAAATAGTAAGGTTTTACAAAGTATTCTATGCTTGCCATTGATCTCCCTAAACACTGAAAGTTTAGATGCAAGAACTTTGCTTAAATCTCAATGTACTAAATGTATTACATCCTTCTAAACCAGTATGTCTTGCAATGTGATATAGAACACCAGTGTTCAACAACTGCCGAATAAGTTTGTTAAAAGAAAAAAAAGGATGCTTTTGTTGGGTGATGATACATCTTCTTAGAGATTAACATTACATGTTGCATATAAAATACTAAAAAATCAAAAAAGAAATCCAACTTTGTTTAACTCAGTACTTCTTACTAAACACAACTGACCACACAAAAAAAATTTTTTTCCAGAAATAATAAGTAACATTTCTAGGAACCCCAGTAGCCTGGGGAACTCGGTTTAGAAAAATTAGTGTTTTCATTTAAAAAATAGTTAACAGAACATAATAACATTCAATATGTAAAAATAGTTACACATTGAATGGAATACATAAACTGTATCAGCTATGGTATTTAGCCATATAAATAAAGAAAAGGTACCACCTCACTTCTTTATGTCTTTGCTTAAACGTTTTTCTTACTTCATATTTATTGAATGTGCTTTTGCAAAAACAAAGGAAAAAAACACACTGAAGCAACTAAAGTTGGTGCTGAAATTTATACCCGACAGTACTTAACTGTAGAAGTATTAAAATTACTATGGTACACATGGGGACTCACAGGCCCAGGATTTACTATCACTGAAATCACCCCTGAGTAGCTGAGTACATTACAAAACACAACACTATAAAGGAGACTGCAATATGGGAACAATGTGCTAGGAAAGCATTTCAGTAAATAGAAACTCAGCAGACTTTATGGCTGTTGGTAATACTTGTCACTTAATACAGTTTATAAAAATTTCCTCATTAAATTTTGTAGGGTAAAATAACACATCTTCCCATTTCTAACAGTGATGTTGCCATAGGTTTCAAAAAGCAGCAGCTGCAGTCTTCCCAGATCTTCCTCCCCCACTTTATACAATGCGTGTTGCTCTGAAATTTTCAATTCAGCTATAAACAATCTACTTTATCAACAACATGCTTTTGCACTTTTTCAAATGGTGCTTTGAGGCAGATAAATGAAAATAAGTATGGCAGAGTGCCAATAAAAATTCTGCAGACTGTATCTTCAGTGAAGCACGAGCTAAAGGCAGCACAAGATTTTATGTATTTATTTATTTACTGTTGATTCCAAAATTCATTTCTATCCTTACAATAGCTGCTTTACTTTTGTTGACTGTTCTAATCTCAGCTGACACTTTTAGATAGTAATGGTTCACACACTTTTAGTCAATACTAAAAGAAGTGGATTTTTTGTTCTTTGTTTTGGAAATCTGGCATTTTTGCATTGCTATCCATATTTACAGGGTAAAAGGGGGTTACATTCTGAAGTTTAGGACATATTAAAAGTGTCATTTACTGCCCCAAATGCAGCCATTTTGAACGTATAAGACTCAGATTCTAAACTGAGATCTCTTCACTCTGAAGCACTTTATGAAAAAGATAGTTACACATATTTAGGATTCTTTACAAAGTTTGCTTTAAAACAATCTGCTATGTGAAATAACAATGAAAAATAAAAGTTAGTATGTGTTATGAAAGAAAAGAGGCTGTGAAATTGAATTTCTTCACTTCACATTGGTTTACTATGTGAACTTCAAATTCCAGTTTAATTCTAAGTAAATTTTAATTTTATGCACACTAATTAAAGATTTGCTATTTGATATTATTTTGGAAATACCCAATTACAAAATACATTTTAACATCATGGGCTTTCAGTCCTAAAAGGTTGTCCTCAGGGATCCCTTCTTAGTAATTAATAGTTTTATTGAGTTTGTAGGTAAATCACATATGTCCATGATCCAAAGCCTTCCACAAACCTAGCAAAATTTTATTCATTTTTTAATTATAATGAAATGATTTGTTTGGTAAGCTTAGAAAGTTTAGATTAAGTTAGGTTATAGAGTTCTAACATTGAAAAATAGATTTTAAAGGGGCTCGGTATGAATGCTTGCATACAATAAACAATAAATATCAGTGAACTCTAGTTTATCTGTGTTTGTCTTTGTATTACCTGAAATCTGAAGAATGTTCATGCCAAAATACTGTACAAATTTAACAGTCTAAAATTTACTGGTGGTGTATTTTTGGTTACAAATATAATTTCAAAATTATTTGGTATTTCATAGCATAGTTATACTTATTTGAAATTACATTTGAAAAGTAAGTCTTTAACATGTTTTTTTCTGTCTCTAACAACAGGAAATAAATGCTGTTATCACTAGGAAAAATTTCTGGAAATTCATATATTCCCGACTGTTGATTTAATGGGTGTGACAGTTTTATTTTAGCCTATTTTAATATATACTTTAAATTGTAAATTTAGAAATTATTATAAATAAAAATATATAGATTCAATAATTTTGTATTAATAAGGTCACTACCTCAGCACAATTTACATGAAGACCCACAAATTGTGAGTGGAATTATGAAACACTCCTAGATAGAAAAATAATACAATTGGGGAATAATTCTAAACAACACACTTACGGAATTTCAAAAATAAAGTAAATGTGGACACATTGCTCTTACATCTATGCTCCCATCATACTTGACAAATCAAAACTGGATTAGAACCATTCTAATTTGTACTTGAATACAAAGAAGAAATAAGAATTCTTAAAAGGCACAAAATACAGCACAGAATTAAAGTTCATTTCCAACCACATACACACAACAAAAGGATTAAATAAGGGAAATACAAATGAGATTTTTAAATGGATAACAAATGGCAGAGTTATCTCTGGGCTGTTCCATAGCCAGTCTTGGTTACCGCTAACTCTTTAAATTCACTCCATTTCTGTTCTCACTACTTCTTATTCTAACTACCTATAAGGTATTCACCAATAACTTTTCCACATAGTTTGTATTCTTCTCACATCCCTGTCTTGTGCAATCACCACAGTTGACAGTTCACCCAAGTCCAAGGATTCTGTAGATTTTTAGCATGTATAGAGGATAGGAATGGGCTCATAGCATGAGAGTGTGATATTTGCTATGAACTTTTGGTGTTGATCTTCCTGTATACTAGGATCTAATCACACACCACACCCACAATTTCCAGAACATTCTTTGTTTCATGATTCTGTCCCTTAGCATACATATTCTACTCAGGTTGTCTTAAATGACCTACCCTCAGACTCAATCCGGGTAAAACCTTTGCTTGTTCAAGGCCCAGATACAGGCCTTTTTTCAGTAAAGCCTTTCCCAGCTCCAGGAAGCCAAACAATTATATTCCATGAAGTTCTGTAATTACCAGTCTACATACAGTTCTCTCCTCACTCAATTCTGAATGACTTGAAGACAGAAACCAAGCCTTATTAATCTTTCAGCAGTAGAGTGTTCTAAATATTGTTGACTGAGTAAAAGAACAAAAAAGAGGATTCAATTGAGATTTAGCAATGATCTTTTGAACAGTCATGTAATACAGATGTTGTGTTGGACTTGAGGACACGCAAGTTAAACAAAATGTGAAACTCTCCAGGAGCTCAAGCTCACAGGGTGGAGCTTCCTCCTGGGAGAAGAGACGGGGTAGACCATGATGAATGTTATGACAGGTACTTGGGCCCACTGTGCTCTGTACACAAAGTGATATAGATGATCTCATATCAGGCACAGAGAAAAGGGCAGGCCATCACATCATCACCAGTTTATTGAGAACATACACTCTGCTAAGTATATTAGAATCATGTCTTTCCATCATTAGAAAAGCTGTATGATGACAGGAAATAGTATTATTCCCATTTTACAGATGAGGAAAAGAGAACTCAGGTGGGTAAACCTACTTGACTGTCCACTTACTTTGTAAATGACATATTTAAGATTCAGACTCTGGAGCCCCACACACTGCTAATCTTTCAGAAGTCAAAACATTTTATTTTAAAAAGCAGTTTGTTTTAGAGGTACTTTCTAACATAATTCTTTAGTAGGAACTTCTTTGGCACAATTTTTGTTTGGATAGAATTTAATCCTTAAGATAAATTCTAGATAGAACAGGTTAATTAACAAATGTAATATGGCAACACCTCAGCACAAGTGTTCGTGGAGTGAATGTATTCCCTTTTCTAGGGTTTGGGCCACACTGTGTTTAAATAACTTAACTGGTAATTTGAGCATCTGGTGTGTTTATTTAATCTCTCAGCATTTTAGCATCAGATTCTAAAATAGGGAATTATCAGTTCCTACTTCCTCAATCTTACGCTTTTTAACACTGGAAAATTGATGTGATATCCTGAAAAATCCATTCTATAAATACCCAAAAGTGGCTGCTTTTGCTAGAAGTAGCAGTAGTAGTGGCACTATTAGACAGATGTGACCATTTTAAAACTTTTAGAGAAGCTACACATTATTGCTTTTAAACACAGGCAACTTGTGGGAAAGAAAAGAACACGGTCGTGTACAATTTAATATGAAATTGGATTTCCGTTGTTACATACACATGAGAAACATTATTTGAAAAGTAAAAGATGTGAATGAGTAAAGCTGTAAGATGATAGAGTGCATTGAGTTGGTGGATGAACTATGCAAAAAAAAAAAAAAAAGTTCAAATACGTGAAAGTGTGACTTTAGTAATCTTGCCAAGGTCAGAAATGCTGACAGAAGTGTGCTGAGCACAGGCTAGCTCTGCAGGCAAGAGTTGAGGATTGCTCTACATTCCAGTTGGATCTAATTCCCCTTGCCCTATATGTCCACCCTTTTTGCTTCTGTTGTGTGTCATCTCTCTCCTAGACACAGGACACACATTCTAGGAGAAAGAGAAAAGAAAGCCCTAACTTTGAAGCCTGTAAATAAGTTCACTGTGGAGGAGCTTGTTAATGTGAATGACATGACCGGCTAGCCCTAAGAAAGCTGAGCAGAATGAGCCTAGGAGGCCTCTTCTCTGCATGGGCACATGGCACACCCATCAGCACTGACAGAGCTTAAGCATTCATACCGAGGGGCTGCAAACCCCTGGGCAGAGACACACCATATACACACTAGACATGGAAAATGTATGAGGTAAAAAGATTAACTGACAAAAAGTTAATTAAAACTGCTCTGATTATGAGGTAGAATTTAACAATTACTTTAAAAAATGCAGTGTGACACAGTGCAGCACTGCAGCTAAATTAATCATGAATGAGGAGAGCAATGTTTAATTTTTGTGTGCAGGAGGAAAACACTCAACAGATTTGACAATTAGAGCAGGGTAACAGCATTGCATGGCACAATGCAAAGTGGGTTTTCCCAGTGGTTTTTTTGGGAGGGAGTTAAGCAGATGTGCTCAAATATTTACAAATGCACAATATTCACAAGCTCTTCAGCTGCCCACCCTGCTGATTTCGCAAGAAATCGCCTTCAATCTGGAGGCCACTGAGGGAGCTACGCACACTAGGTCTCACACAACTCTAAGAGTATCTCAGACAAGGCCCCCTGATTGCTTCCAATCCATCCATTGGTTGCAGAAACAGAGAGGGCCAACAAGCTCTTTCAAATAATCAGCTTCCAGGGTTCACTTTGTCCCACAAAGTGGGCAGCATGTGAAATTATCACGGATGAGGGAGGGTCTGCACTGAAACTGCTGTTGTTCAGTAACTGTTCTCAATTAGCATTTCCATAACCCAATACCAGCTCTGTTTAGAAGTTCACACTTGAAGCTGTGAAGTAGCAGAGATGACCATAAAAACCCCTGCCAGCATGGCCCTGTATAAATTTGCTTCGCTTTGCAAATTTCAGGCTGAATGTTTACCCAACAGAATTATTTCAATTAGTATTAGGGCCTAGAAGGGTTTTTTTATTTTGCAATTTTATTGAGATATAATCCATGTAACATACAACTCACTCATTTAGAGTGTATAATTTAAGGGTTTTTAGCATATTCACAGCATTGTACAGCAATTACCACAATCAGTTTTAGAATGTGTTTTGTCACCCCCCAAAGAAATATATTGCTCTTTGGTTGCCATTGGCCACTCTTTCCCTTCCCCCAGTCCAAAGCAAGCACCAATTTACTTCCTCTGTAGATTCACCTATTCCATATATTTCATATAAATGGAATCCTATTACATGTGATCTTTACAACTGGCTTCTTTCACTGAGCATGTTTACAAGGTCCATCCATGTTGTAGCATGTGTCAGGACTTCATTTTTGTGGCTTAATATTCAATTTACGGACATTCTCAGTTTTATCTTTTCATCCATCAGTGACACTTGGTTATTAATATTGCTATTTTTTTTTTTTTTTTTTTTTNGCTCTGTCACCAGGCGCCAGGCTGGAGTGCAGTGGCATGATCTCGGCTCACTGCAACCTCTGCCTCCCAGGTTCAAGCCATTCTCCTGCCTCAGCCTCACAAGTAGCTGGGACTACAGGCACACGCCACCACATCCAGCTAATTTTTGTACTTTTTGGTAGAGACAGGGTTTCACCATATCGGCCAGGATAGTCTTGATCTCTTTACCTTGTGATCCGCCCGCCTCAGCCTCCCAAAGTGCTGGGATTACAGGCGTGAGCCACCACGCCCGGCCCCAGTACTGCTTCTATGAACATTTGTGTACAGGTTTTTGTTTGGTTATCTGTCTTCATTTCCCTTGAATATATACCTGGAAGTAGAATGGCTGGGTCAAAACAAACAAACAAATAAACTATGTTTAGTTTTTTGAGGAACTGCCAGACAGTCGCTGCACCATTTTTCATTGCTACCAGCAGTGGTTGAGGGGTCTGATATTTCCACATCCTTTCTAACTCTTGTTATTATCTATACATATTTTCTATTAAAGCCATTCTAGAGAGTATGAAGTGGTATCTCATGGCTTTGACTTGCATTTCTCTGATACCTAATGATCTTGAGGATATTTTTATATGTGCATGGGCCATTTTTTTATCATCTTTGAAGAAATGTTCATTCAGACGGTATTAATCCATTCTCACATTGCTATGTAGAAATACCTGAGATTGGGTAATTTATATAAAGAAAAGAGGTTTAATTGACTCACAGTTCCTCATTGTGGGGAGGCCTCAAGAAACTTACAATCATGGCAGAAGGCAAAGGAGATAAAGACAACTTATTCACAGGGTGGCAGGACAGACAGTGTAAGCAGGGGAAATGCCACACACTTATAAAACCATCATATCTCATGAGACTCACTCATTATCACAAAAGCAGAATGGAAGAAACTGACCCCATGATCCAATTACCTCCACCTCATCCCACCCTTGACACATGGAGATTATGGGATTATAATTCAAGATGAGATTTGGGTGGGGACACAGCCAAACCATATCACAGACACTTTTTTTAAATGTAGTTTTTATTTGCAATTTGTTGTCTTCTCATTAATGAATTGTAATTATTTTGTATTTATATTCATATATAAATGTATATGATATATGTTGTATTACATATGTGTATACATATATATTCTAGATGCAAGTTATTTTCTCTCATTTGTTGGGTTGTCTTTTTAATTTCTTGGTAGTATCCTTTGAGGCATAAGAGGTTTAATTTGATGAAATCCAATGAATCTGTATTTTCTTTTGCTGCTTGTACATGTCATATCTAAGAAACCATTACCAAATTCAAGGCCACAAATATTTCACCCCTATGCTTTCTTCTAAGGATTTTATAGTTTCAGTGCTTACATTTAAGTCTTTGACCATTTTGAGTTCATTTTTATATATAGTGTGAAGTAGTGGATCCAACTTCTTTTTGTTATTGTCGTTGTTGTCACATAGGTATCCATTGTCTCAGCACCATTTTGAGAGAACATAGACATTTAACATAGACATTTAAAATATTACCACTCCCTTTATTCTCATGCCTCTTCCAATTCATGTCTTTATCACCCCACAGCAGGCTTTTGGAGCGTGTGGGAGGAAGGACTCTTAATGATGTCCCAATGATGACTATGTGCTTATCCCATTTGAACTGCTCATCTCTGCCACAGTCCACCTACCATATTCTTCCCACGTGTCCAATAACTCTCCAAAGCACAAGATTTGGAGTCCTAGATCTAGACTCATTATTGACTATCCTATTTATTAATCATGTCAACTAGGGAAAGTTATTCCACTCTTCTAGCTTCTATTTTTTTTTTTTAATCTGTTAACTAAAGTGAGTGAAACAGATGTGAACACACTGGGGCTCAGTCCACATTCCCTCAGATTTTTTTCATGGGTACTCTTTTCCCCAGCTCCTATGGAATTTTCTTCAAACAGCCTGCATCTGAATCTCCCTTTGGAAGACTTCCCTTGAGTCGCTAGAACCATTTTTCCTGCCTGAGCAGAAAGATCAAAGTGTCTGGGAGTTACATTACCCCATAGGGATATGGAAGCCTCTACCTTATGGGGGCATGATCCAAGCTGTAATTTGCCCTCCAAAGTTCTCCCGAAGAATGAGGCCAGGGCTAGAACATCACGAGAAACTGTACCCTGCTTGCCCTTTTCCCTTCCCTGTTCTACTTTCCCCATACCCTTCCTGGCTTCTCTTGGGGCAGTACCTTAATGAAATGCTTTAACACAAATCCTCACCTCAGGTTCTCCTCTGGGGAAACAGGTCCAAGATAAATAACTCCCTTGTACAACTCCTGCTTGGATAAATGAGATTTCGTATTCCACATGCAAAAGAATGAAGTCTTACCTTACACAATATACGAAAACTAACCATAACATGGACCAAGGACCTAATGTTAGAAATAAAATTGTAAAGCTCTTAGAAGAAAACATAAGAGTTTCACATCAATATCTAGAAAATAAGAAGTGAAGCAATTAATGCCATTTGTCTTGCGATTGTCACTGTTGTTGTTTTAATGGCTACCTACTAACCAAAATTCCTAGGGTTGGCTGTGGTAACATGACAGCCCAATGAGTGTTTTTGTATTGAATTTTTAAAACTTTGTTTTTGCTTTAATGTGTTTTTCTTGTTTTAACAGGTCTTTTGTGAAGACTTTGAGGTTGAGGGTTCATTCTGCCTCCATATATATAACATTCTAAGGTAAATTTAGTTTAACTTAATGGTCTGATCATTTATTAATAAATAAGTACACCCTGATGTTAGTCAATTTACATGTCTTATTATTCCCTGATATATATTTTTAAATGTATCTCAGATGAGGATGGTTTCTAACATCTCTGAATAGCATATCTTCCCATAGTTCAGACCAGGTGTTCCATGCCTGGAAGAAAAATTCTCATTAAGTGGAATATATTTGGCTCTTTTGTTTCCAATAAGGTAATGAAAACAAAAAGGTTTAATCTTATTATCTTTAGGAAAGCACAACAATTATTTGTGTGTCTTGAGCAGCCTATGGGGTTTCTCAAGGTCAAAAATGAGTCTGTTTCCTTGTGCAAAATTCCTTTCATAAATTCTATGACAGATTGTTTGTTTTGCTTTCACTGTGACAAGATTCAAGCCTTTGAGACTTTGTGTTCATCTTCTTTTAGAAAATAAGTACTATGGATAAAGAATCTATGTGCTGTCATATTATGCCATGGAAAAATATTCCTGGAAAGGTACTTGCACTGCTTTTGGAATTAGAAATGTATCACTAATAGCTGGTTACTTATATTAATACCTAAAAAACTGTTTAATAAAGATATTAATAGGAGCTACTTTAACATCGAAACAATACTGTGCTATTTTCTGGTGACATGAATATTAGTTTCTTGTGCTGTATCACTTGATCATACAGCAGTCATTCAGAGCGATACTAGTAAGGGTTCTTCAGAAAAATAGAATCAGAAAAACAGAGCTCTCCAGGGAGATAGAACCAGCAGCAGGAGTATGTAGATACAGAGAGATATAAATATAGGTATCAAAGAGTGATTAACTATGGAAGCTTTCTCACACTCTTATAAGTTCCCTGATGTGCCATCCTCAAGCTGGAGCACCAGGAAGCCAGTGGTGTAGCTCAGTCTGAGGCTGAAAGCCTGAGAATCAGATGGGTGGGGAGATGCTGGTGTATGTTCTGAAGTCCAAAGGCCCAAGAATCTGGAGCTCTGATTTCCAAGAGCAGGAACAAAGTGGATTTCCCAGCTCCAGAAGAGAGAATGAATTTGATTTCCCTTGCCTTTTTGTTCTATCTGGTACTTTGACTAATTGGATCAGCCCCTCACACTGGGTGAGGGCAGAGATCTTCTTTACTTAGTCCACTGGTTCGAATATCAGTCTCTTCTGTAAACATGCTCATAGACATACACAGAAAAAATTCTGTACTAGCTATCTGCATATCCCTTAACCCAGTCAAGATGATCCCTAAAATTAATTATTACAAGGGAATGTATTATCTATCTCATGAATCTATTTTTTCTGTTGCTGCTTGTACATGTTATATCTAAGAAATTGTTGCCAAGTTGAGGTCGTTAAAATGACTACTGTGTTGGAGATAAAAAAAAAAAATACACAAAATAGTTGGGTTTTACCTTGCAGAGAGTATAGTTG
>NW_016107493.1:1062687-1066172 GCF_001604975.1 Cebus imitator | reverse complement strand
TTTTATTATGCTTGAAGTTTCCATAAGTCAGGAATTTGGATGGGGCAAAGCATTGTGGATCTCCCTCCCTCTGCTCCACAATGTCTGGGGTCTCAGTTGAGAAGACTTGTAAAGAGCTAGGGGCTGGAATCATCCAGAAGCGCCTCCATTGACACATCTGGTACTTAGGTTGAAACGACTTGGAGACTGGGCTCAGCTGAGACCATGGATCTGTGCACCTATGTATTGACCCTTCATGTTAATTGGGCTTCCTCTCAGCATGGCCAGCTGAAGGTAGTCCAAGTTCTTACATGACAGTCACTCAGGGCTCCAGGGCAGAAACTATGTGACCTTTTATGACCTAGCCCTGTCATTCTCTTAGTTGAAGCTGTCACCGGCATATACAGATTCACGGAGAGAAGGACCCCACTTCTCATTGGAAGGAGTGTCAGTAAACTTTGAGTTCATGTTTTTGAACCATCCCAAAGGGTGAAAAGTTAGGAAGCTTTAATGATATTGCATTCATTCCTTCAACAGAATGTATGTTGAGCATCTACCACATGTTAAGCTCTGGGTTGAGTGATGTGCAGGGATTTAGCAGTGAACAAAATAGACATTGTCTCTGCCATCATTAAACAAATAGATACACAAACAAATGCATAATTACAGATCATGATGAGTGCTATTAAGTGGGGTGGGGGGAGTGCCCTGAGAAAGAACAGGGAGGCTTAATTTAGATTGGAAGTGTCTTGCTCCCTTCTAAGCAAAACCTGATGCAAGGTTTTGTGTGCAAGCAGTTTCTTTGGGAGGTGATTCCAGGAAGCATTAGTAGGGCAATAAGGGCACGCAGAGAGCCAGGGGGGCAGTCAGAGGCTGTATTGAGAAATAGACTCCCACCCATTTGTCCGAATTTGCTGGGGCAAATGGGGCTGGGTCCTGCAGGATACCCCTGGTTGACAGTATGGAATACATCTCAGATCATCCCACCCGAGAGATGAGGAAACTGGAGGATTTACCCACTGAATCCTGACAGTCAGAGTTGGAGGCGTTAGGAAGGGCTGCCCACTCACGAGGCCAAAGAGAGCCTCAGGCAAAGGACCCCAAGTGCTGGGAGAAGCAGCCAAGGGAATATGGAAGGAGTCTGGCCCAGGGGTTCCTCCGTGAGCAAGTGATCTTCTCAAAGAAGGAGTTCAAGGGTCAAGAACTTAGGATTTCTAGATGGTCCATAGATTTTTCTGTGTTATATGTAGATTTTTACCAATAATGCCAGCACTTAGCACAGTGCCTTAGATAGCAATATGGTTTGGGTTTTCTTCCTTTGTAATGACTGTAAGCACCAGTGGAGGAAGTTACAAATACAGATTTTCTGACTTCAACCCAGAGTGTGCACTTCCATGGGTCAGTTTAAATCAGCACCTTGGATAATTCTGTAATACCACCATGATGAAGAAATACATCATCACCCCACTCCACCTCCATCAGACAGCAGAAATTACTTGCCTTGTGTCTAGATCAGTATCTCACCCAGAGTACATTTGCGATATTTAAAAACTTTTTTCTTGATGAATATGTTATTTATTATGTAGGAAATTGAAACTAGAGGGAAAACTAGCATTCACTCTCATGTTCCCAAAGATTTCAAACATCAAGGAAGGAGGATGATAGTGCCTTGTCTTAGACTGCATGTCTAGGTTACTCTAGACAGCATTTTCAGGAGAAGAGGTAAGTAAAGTGGATATCTGGAACTGGTTTCAAAGGGGACATGATGATGAGGATAGAAAAAAATACCCCAAAGCCATTCTGACTCTTAACTACCACAGAGATAATATATGCAAGGAGATTAATTTTTAGGACTTAAATAAGCTCACATTACAATTTAAAAATTAGTTCAAAATTTCAAATATATTTACCATTATAATAAAATTAATTAATACCTAATAATCCATATTCTTTATTGCTGGCTTAAGGAAACATGAGGATTTCTGTTATAATTCTGGCTTAGAAGTAAGAGCTAGATATTTGGAGAAATATCCTGAGCTGGAAAGAGATTGGTGGTGTCAGAGATGAGAGTGCACTGACAAGATGTTGAATAGAAATTCCAAAATTTCAATGGTTTAAAGGGAAAATCTTCAAACTCTTTTTCTGCCAAAGAGTACATGAAAATCTGGAAGATATGCTGAAAATGTTGGTAATCATTAGCAGATCCAGATCACTTTGACTGTGGCACTGATCAGAAAAGAAATTCAATTGCAGGTTGTTGTCAAGGTGCGCCAACTTCATTGTCAAAATCAATGGCATATCCAGGTTAATGACATTTGTCACCATTTAAGCATGATGGACATATCCTTAAGTTTCATTTATGTTTACAACCTATTTAAAAATAGTTTAAAGTAGTTTTTTGGTTTATAGTTGATTATAAATTAAGGATTTTAATAGTAACATTTGATACCTTTATTACCACAGCAAAAAATCTTTGATTTGACATAGAGTTATGTCTTAATCTGTAGAGCCAATTCTTTCTTACGTCAAAATTTACAAATCTTTTTCTGTTTTCATGGTCATTGTCATCGCAATGAATGTTATGTTGCAGTGAAAGATTGAAATGTTCTAAAAAACTTAGCTGTTTTTACATTTGATTTATTATTTTTTGTTATGATATTTCATTTCTTTTTAAATGCAACAGGTTGTTTTACTAGTGTTGGATAACAAATGTCTTGAAGATTTCCAGAATACAAAAGTTATATCAAAATGAGAAAAAACAACTAAGCAAAATTCTAAAACACTTTACTTCAAGCACTAACATGAGCTGGCTTAGCAGTGTCTACAAAGTGCCAAATCAACCTGGTAGAGAGAAAAAAAATCATTAACTTGCCTGGTTGCTTTGGCTACATGTAGCTAGTTTCACTTTTTCACGGAAATGTTTTGGCCTTAGGAAGAAAAATATACACATTGTAGATTGAAGAGATTAAGAGTTTGCTTAACTCAATTGTATGGATTTTTTCTTAATTTGAAGAATTAGACTTTTTAAAAATGTTAAAGACTGAATTAGTTGAAGAAAATAATGGCATTTTCTTTCTAAATCAGATACTTCGCTGACATATTGAGCCACATTTTTCTCTTTGAAACATACTTATTTCATAGTAAGATTGTGTCCTTTTTCTTAAGCATATGTTCTCTCCAAAATTAAATGTGTTATGTACATCAAAAGATGAGAGGAAAGTTAAATAAAATTTGAGCAATTATTGAAGAAATAACTTATCAAAGATTACTAGGCTTTAAAAAGTAAAATTGACAAGGATCCTGAAAGAACCAGAGAAGAGGAGGGTTTTAGTAACATCAAGCGATGTGTCAAAATTCCACCATTTTATTAAATAGGTTAAGAAAAGCTGAGTTGGCAATAACATTTCAAAATGAAAAAAATGCAGCTTATAAGAATTAATTTACTTAAATGAAATGTTTCATTTTTAAATATTGGAAATCAAAGATAAAAACATTCCATTTGATAT
>NW_016107493.1:1010622-1062665 GCF_001604975.1 Cebus imitator | reverse complement strand
TTTTTTGAGATGGAGTCTCGGTCTGTCACCCTGGCTGGAGTGCAGTGGCGCAATCATGGTTCACTGCAACCTCTGCCTCCTGGATTCAAGTGATTCTTCTGCCTCACCCTCCCGAGTAGCTGGTATTACAAACAAGTGTTACCAAGCCCAGCTAATTTTTGCATTTTTAGTAGAGACAGGGTTTCACCATATTGGCCAGGCTGGTCTCAAACTCCTGATCTTGTGATTTGCCCACCTCAGCCTCCCAAAGTGCTGGGATTACAGGCATGAGCCACCGCCCTGGCCTATTTAACTTTTTAATAGTATAATATAGAAGTCTGTACTGGTGGCTTCAGTTAAACAGGTAATAATTTTACCTACTGTGGTCCGGGCTCAGAGGCTTACGCCTGTGATCCCAGAACTTTGGAATGCCTAGATGTGCAGATTACTTGAGGTCAGGAGTTTAAGACCAGCCTGGTCAACACAGTGAAACCCTGTCTCTACTAAAAATATAAGAATTAGCCAGGTGTAATGGTAGATGCCTGTAGTTTCAGCCACACAGGAGGCTGAGGCAGGAGGATCGTTTGAACCCAGGAGACAGAGGTTGCAGTGAGCTGAAATTGTGCCACTGCATTCCAGCCTGGGCAACAGAACAAGACTCCACCTCAAAAAAAAATTACCTATTGTGTAAAAAAATATGATGTTTTAAATTAAGGAAATGGAATATAATTATAATTTTTACCTTATGTAATACAACAAATACATTATTTCTTGTTTTCTCCTAATATATACTAGTCATTAATAATGAATTAATAGCTGTTTAAAAATTACAATTTAACATACCATCTTGAGGCCATCTTGAATTTTTCTAAAGACGCATGAATCAAGCAACATAATGTTATTATTTGCCATTCTTAGAATTTTAGTTCAACCCCTGGACAGATCATTTTCAATTCACCATCTTTTGTTTGTGTTGCAACATTCTGCATCTCTTGACACTTCTGCAGAATACCTGTTATAATGTTTGTCTCTTCACCTCTTCCATACCCCAGTGTTCACACCTCGAGGAATTATCATGTTACAAGTAAACAAATATGTTCTATCTACCAGTTTGCAAAACTGGGCAAAACAAGTGTTTTTTATCACTACTCAACATACACTGTAAATACATCTCATGAATGCTTATTAAGTTTTAATTGAAACATTAAAGCTGAGGCTTCATTACTACTTAATTGCAAGACTACTGTTAATTCTTTTATATTTTGTTTGACAAGCAAATCAACAATTGTGTTATGTATACAAGAGACATTGATGACTCAAAAAAAGTGACCTAGAGATTTTACCTGCTTAGGGAAAAAAAATAGAAAGTAAAATGTTTTTTTAATCTAATTTTAAGATGATCAGATATAGAGTAATACAAATACAATTTCCTAAGGAAATGCCATCTTTTCAAGTGTAGTATTGTATTTCTTTGGGAAAAGCTAAGGAATCTGCTCTAGAATCAGATTCCATGTTTAGAATCAGCAGATGTGATTCTCCCTATGAGGGAATCGGATTCAAGACAGCTGATGGGAAACACAATTCACGAAGGCTGTCCATCAGTAACTTTCAACCTAGTTTACGCATTTTGCATTTTCAGCAAAGATGCACTGCTTCATAAGAACCTGATTCAGGCAGTGAGTGCAATCAGATCCACCGCAGGCAAAATTCCGCTGGGTAAAATAGAGCAATGAGATAAGCTGGAGTATTTGCTAGTCTAAAAAGAAAATGCAACCCTAAAAATATGTTTCCAGGTTTATTTAGAGAAAATTATTTCCATAGAACCATAATCATGAGGTGTTGTGGTATCTGCAGTAAGCAATTTAATGTTGTATTTCAACTCCTAAAGGCAGTGAGGAAGTAGCAGAAAATAGCATGCATGGAAAACCTTACCATATGATGTCAGTGAATGTTATGAATGAGACCTGTGCCACCCAGCCTGGTTACATTTTTTAATCATTATTTTAATAAAATAAAGGCACATATAGACAGTTTTGAGGGTTTTTGTTAATACATTATATATAAATAGCCATCATTTTCATTGAATCTCTAATATATGGCTAGTATCATGCTAGGTTCTAATATACTGTATATGATAGACATTTAGATTTACATGTAATACATTATACCTGATAAATATATATATGCCTATATATGCATCCAGATGCATAAATATATATATATATATGAAACAAAATGGAGAAAATGAGGCTTAGAATAGTGTTAAGGAGAAATCTGTTTGTGAACATTATTACAACATGTAAAAGTGTCCTTATGAGACTTATATGTCTTCCTAAAAATAAATGGAGTGTCTGAGTTAACTTTTTAAGTTACTCTAATTTTTCTCTCAGGGACATGAAAAAAATTTTAATTTAAAGTAATAGTTGTGTTCTTTCTCCTAAGGCTACTATGTACATGTTCCGGAAATTAATTTGATTGCACATCAACAATTAAAATTTGGGAGATTACAAAATGTATTAGGACTACTGACCATTTTGGATGTTGTGTGTATAAAGTATCTAATCTACTTAAATATTTGAACACCACTCCTTCAAAGATTTGCTTTTAAGAAGAGGTGTTAAGTGGTTATATGAACTGCCTCTTGTTTTCCTACATGCAGCGTTTAGAAAGATTTCAGGTTCCATTCAAGGATGTTGGTGTGAAGGTCCTCTTAGACAGTTAGCATCTCATGTCTGTCAGCCAAAGAAAGAATTCACAGAGAAGAGTGTTTCCATGTGAGCTGGTGTTCTGCTAACTTAAAATTGTAACCTGTGTCAGAAAAATTTAAAAAGAAAAAACTGAAATGAGGAATAAATAACTTCCCATAGAGAGTTACATGTCCTTGAAAAAACTTCATGTTATTGAAAACATCTTGCTAATTGATAACATTATTTGAAACACACTGATAACTTACTTGGACTTTGTGAGAATAAATTTCCCATGAGTACTCTTAATGAGCAACATAGAGCCTACCCACCCAAGAAAACACCAATTCCCTTTAACTCCCTCTGTTCTCAAGTCACACTATTCCTCCAGCCAATTAAAACATGCTTCAAGTATGTGGTGAGGCATGACCAGACCCTCCCAGCCACGACAGAGGAGTTCATAAAGCTGAGTGAAGTGGGAGGAGAGATAATTACCATCCATATGCCTCCCACATGGGAAACTGTTAAGCTTATTTTTCTCAGTGGTACGTTTGATGTAATATGTTCATTTTTGTGCTTATTCTTATGTTTCAGGATGTTGTCTAGGAAAAGGTGTCTAGACAGAATGGAAAAGAACCTTTTCAGTATGTCTTGTAGTGGTTGTAAAATGAGTGACAAAATAACAGATCTGGTCATTCTGTCGTGGAAACTTCTAAAAGGATTGTTTTCCATTGTTTGTGGAGTATTTTGAATGTTTCTAAAATAGCTCTTGATACAGGGAATATTCCTGTGAAATAAGAGTCCCCTAAAGTCTTTTGGCAAATCCATCTTTGCTGTGCAAGATACCCTGAAAACTATGCTGAACAAAAAATGAAACAAGCAAATAATAAAATCAGCTGTGATTTTAGAAAAATTTCATGACGACTGGCTCTCCAAACCTTAAGAATACGGACACTGAGCATTGTAAAGGTTCATCAGAACTGCGACTCCACTGACCAGAGCTATAATATAGGCATACCTCTGTAACATGTAACTCTCATAACACATCATGATAATACCCAAAATTGATTGTTTAGTAGGCATTGTATTCAATATATATAGATTATGTAATTTAACCATCCTTACAAGACTGTGCCAACATATTAGGTTGTGAGAAAGCAATGCATATAAAGATGTAATCTGTAATAATCATGTATCTACCCTTTATTGGGCATTTATTAAATGCCATGCATTAACACTTGTTACCTATTTTAATCTCTATTCAGTCATTAGAAGGATATTAGTATCATTATGGTTATAGTTTAGGAGAATAAGGCAAAGAAATCATAAATAATTTGCTCAAATTCACATAGAAGGTCTAAGATTCAGGCTCATGTTTAAGTACCCAAATCAGTGTTCTTTCCAAAATAAAAAAGATATTAAACTGCCTGTTGTCACAGAGAATCTTTCTTTTTCCTTTTATTTTAGTTGATACACAATAATCATACATATTTATGGGGTACAGAATATTTGTTACATATATACAATGTATAATTATCAAATTAATTAGTATATCTAGCACCTCAAACACATAATTTCTTTGTGCTAGGAAGATTCAAAATCCTCCCTTCAGCCTTTTGAAAGTATACAATAAATTATTAATTATATTCACCCCACGGTGCCATTGAACACCAGAACTTAATCCTGCTCTACCCTATAATTTTTTTTATCCATTAACAACCCTCTTTATGTTCTTCGCTCCCCACTACACTTTCCAGCCTGTAATAATCACAATTCTACTCTCTACTTCTTTGCCTTGACATTTTTAGCTCTGACATATGAGTGAGAATATGCAGTATTTATCATTCTGTGCCTGATTTATTTCATTTAACATACTGTTCTCTAAGGGACAGGGTCTCCAACCCCTGGGCCTTGGACTGGGAGCCTCCCTGGCAGGAGGTGAGTGGCAGGCAAGGGAGCATTACCTCCTGAACTCCACCTCCTGTCAGATCAGCAGTGGCCTCAGATTCTCATAGGAGTGTGCACCCTATTGTGAACTACGCATGCAAGGGATCTAGGTTGTGCACTCCTTATGAGAATCTAATACCTGATGATCTGAGGTGGACAGTTTCATCCTCAAACCATCCCCTACCCACTCTCAAACCCCAGTGGAAAAATTGTCTTCCACAAAGCCAGTCCCTGGTGCCAAAAAGGTTGGGGACTGCTTCTCTAAGCTCAATCATGTTGCCACAAATTACAGGATTTTATCTTTTCTGTGGCGGAATAGTATTCCATTGTGAATATATACCTTATTTTCTTTAGTCATTCATTTGTTAATACACATTTAGTTTGATTTCATATCTTGGCCAACATGAATAGTACTACAATAAACATGGGCATGCAGATATCTCTTTAACATACTGACTTCTTTCCCTTTAGATAATCAGTAATGAGATTGCTGGATCACATGATAGTTCAATTTTTAGTGCAAAACCTCCATACTGTTTTCCATAATGGCTATATTAATCTACATTGCCAACAGCAGCGTATGAGCTCCTTTTCTCCACTTTCTTATTAGCATTTGTTATTTTTTGTCTTTTTGATAATAGCCACACTTCAGTGGGATCACATATCATTGTGGCTTTGTTTTGCATTTTCCTGATGATGAGTGATGCTGAGCATTTGTTCATATACTTGGCCATTTCTATGTCTTTTTTTGGGAAATGTCTATTGAGATATTTTTCCCATATTTAATAGGATTATTATTATTATTTGCTGCTAAGTTGAGTTGGTTGTATATTCTGGGTCTTAGTCCCTCATTGATGTATAATTTGCAAATATTTTCTCCAACTCTACAGGCAGTATCTTCACTCTGTTGATTGTTTACTTTGCTGTGCAGAAGCTTTTTAATTTGATGGAGTCTCTTTTCTCCACTTTGGTTTTTGTTGCCAGTTTTTGAAGTGTTACCCAAAAAATCTTTGCATAGATCAAAGTCCTGAAGCATTTTTCCTATTTTCTTTTAGGAGTTTTATAGTTTGGGTCTTACATTTAAGTCTTTAATTTACTGTTGAGTTGATTTTTGTATATGGTGAAGGGTAGGGGTCTAGTTTCATTCTTCTGCATGTGAATATTCAGTTTTCCCAGAGCACTTTATTGAAGAGGGTGCCTATTCCCCAATGTATATTATTGGTGCCTTTGTCAAAAATCAGTTGGCTGTAAATAAGAGCAAGCCTCAGAGATATGGATTCAGTGCCAGAATACTGCAATAAAGCAAATATCATAATAAAGTCAAAAATTTTGGTTTCCTAATGCATATAAAAGTTATGTTCACATAATACTGTAGTCTATTAAGTGTGCAATAGCATTATGTCTAAAAAAATAATGTATATGCCTTAATTAAAAAATACCTTATTGGCCAGGCATGGTGGCTCATGCCTGTAATCCCAGCACTTTGGGAAGCCCAGGTGATCAGGTCACTTGAGGCCATAAGTTCAAGACCAGCCTGGCCAAAATGGTGAAACCCCGACTCTACTAAAAATACAAAAAAATGAGGCAAGCATGGTGCAGGTGCCTGTAATCCCAGGTAGGCTGAGGCACGATAATTGCTTGAACCTGGGAGGTGGAGGTTGCAGTGAGCCAGGGTTATGCCACTGCACTCCAGAGCAAGACTCTGTCTCAATACAAAAACAAATAAATAAAAATAATTTATTGGTAAAAAAAAAAAATGTTAACAATCATTTGAACCTTCAACAAGTTTTATAATATTTTTGCTGGTGGAGGTATTTGCCTTGATTTGATGGCTGCTGACTGAGCAGGGTGGTGGTTGCTGAAGGCTGGGGTGGCTGTGGTAGTTTCTCAAAGTGAGACAACAATGACATGTGCCATGGTGATGGACTCTTCCTTTCATGAAAGATTTCTCTGTAGCATGTGATGTTGTTTGATATCATTTTACCCACAGTAGAACATATTTCAAAATTAGAGTCTATCCTCTCAAACTTTGCCACTGCTTTATCAACTAAATTTATAAACTATTCTAAATGTTTTATTGTCATTTCAACAATGTTCACAGCAGCTTCATCAGGAGTAGGTTTCACCTCAATAAACCACTTTCTTTGCCCATTCAAAAGAAGCAACTCCTCATCCATTCAAATCTTATCATGAGATTGAATACATTTTTCTGATTCTGGTTCTCTCATGATTCACATCACATCTAGTTACTTCCTCCCCTGAAGTCTTGAACCACTCAAAGTCATCCATTAGGATTGGAATCAACTTCTTCCAGATTCCTATTAATGTTGATGCTTCGACCTCCTTCCTTGAACCACGAATGTATTTAAGGGCATCTAGAATAGTGAATCCTTTCCAGAAGTTTTCAATTTACTTTGGTCAGCTCCATCAGAGGAATCATTGTTTATGGCAGCTGTAGTCTTACAAGATGTTTTCCTTAAATCATAAGATTTGAAAGGTGAAATTATTCCTGGACCCATGGGATACAGAATGGATATTGTGTTTAGTAAGCACAAAAACAACAGTAATATCCTTATACATCTTCATCAGAGTTCATGAGTGACAAGCTACATTGTTGATAAGCAGTAGTATTTTAAAAGGAATCTTTTTTTCTGAGCAGTAGTTCTCAAAAGTGGGCTTAAAATATTCGGTAAATCATGCTATAAGCTGATGTGTTGTTATACAGGCCGTTTTCTTTCATTTATAGAGCATAGGCAGAGTAATTTAGCATAACTCTTTGTTTTTTTGTTTTGTTTTGTTTTGTTTTTGAGATGGAGTCTCACTCTGTAACCCAAGCTGCAGTGCAGTGGCATGATCTTGGCTCACTACAACCTTTGCCGCCTGAATTCAAGCGATTCTCCTGCCTCAGGCTCCCAAGTAGCTGAGACTACAGGCATGTACCACCATGCCTGGCTAATTTTTCTATTTTTTAGTAGAGATGGGGCTTCACCATATTGGCCGGGCTAGTCTTGAACTCCTGACCCCAAGTGATTCACACTCCTCAGCCTCCCAAAGTGCTGGGATTACAGGCGTAAGCCACCACACACATCCAATTTAGCCTAATTCTTAAGGACATTATGATTTGAGAAATGGTAAATGAGCATTGACTTCCACTTAAAGTCACCAGCTACATTAGCCCCCAACAAGATAGTCAGCCTATCTTTTGAAGCATTGAAGCCAGACATTGCCTTCTCCTCTAGCCATGAAAGTCCTAGATGGCATCTTTGTCCAATAGAAGGCTGTTTCATCCACCTTGAAAACCTACTGTTTAGTGCAGCACCCTAAATCAGTTATCTTAGCTAGATCTGGATAACTTGCTGTGGCTTCTACATCAGAACTTGTTACTTCACCTTTCACTTTTATGTCACAAACATGACTTCCTTCTTTAAACCTCATGCACCAACCTCTACTAGCTTTAATCATTTGTTCTGCATCTTCCTTATCTCTCTCAGCCTTCACAGAATTGAAGACAGTTAGGACCTTGCTCTGGATTAGGCTTTGGCTTTAGGAAATGTTGTGGCTGGTTTGATCTTCTATCCAGACTGCTAAAACTTTCTCCATATCAGCAATAAGATTGTTTGGCTTTCTTATCATTCGTGTGTTCACTAGAGTAGCATTTTTAATTTCCTTCAAGAACTTTTCCTTTGCATTCACAACTTGCTTAACTGTTTGGCACCAACGGCCTAGTTTTTGGCCTATCTCAGCTTTCAACAAGCCTTCCTCACTAAGCTTAATTGTTTCTAGCTTTTGACTTAAAGTGAGAGATTACAAACACCTCTATGCACACAAACTAGAAAACCTAGAATAAGTGGATAAATTCCTGGAAATGTACAATCTCCCAAGATTGAACCAGGAAGAAATTGAAACCTTGAACAGACCAATAAAATATTCTGAAATTGAATCAACAATAAAAGTCTACCAACCAGGAAAAGCCCTGGAACAGAAAGATTCACAGCTTAATTCTACCAGACATATAAAGAAGAGCTGGTACCATTCTTACTGAAACTATTTGAAAAAATTAAGGAGGAGGGATTCCTCCCTAACTGATTCTGTGAGGCCAGCACTATCATGGAAGTAAATAACTTGTTTGGATTTTACAGGCTGTGTATTAAGCCAATCTTGCAAATGCTATTAAGAAATATGAGACTACGTAATTTATAAGAAGAGATTGAATTGGCTTATGGTTCTGTGAACTGTACAGAAAGCATAGCAGCATCTGCTTCTGGGGAGGCCTCCGGAAGCTTTCAATCATGGCAGAACAGAAGGCAAAGAGAGAGCAGACACATGGCAGTAATGGGAGCATGAACAGGTGATGGTGGGCATGCCACACACTTTTAAACAGTAAACAGACACATTTCTTGAAAACTCACAATGATGAGGATAGCACCAAGGGGATGGTGCTAAACCATTCATGAGAAACCATCCCATGATTCAATCACCTCCCACTAGGCCCCCACTTTAATACTAAGGATTACAATTCAACATGAGATTTGGGTGGAGAAAAATATTCAAACTATAATTACACCCCTGATCCCTCCCAAATCTCATGTGTTTCTCACACTTCAAAATACGATCATGCCTTCCCAATAGTCCCCTAAAGTCAACTAATTCCAGTATTCACTCCAAAGTCCCAAGTTCAAGTCCAAAGTTGCATCTGAGACAAGGCAAGTCCCTTTTGCCTATGAGCCTGTAAAATCAAAAGCAAGCTAGTACTTCCTAGATATAATGGTTGTACAGTTCACAGAACCATAAGCCAATTCAATCTCTTCTTATAAATTACGTAGTCTCATATTTCTTAATAGCATTTGCAAGATCTTTCCACCTATCAGCTTGTAAAATCCAAACAAGTTATTTACTTCCACGATACAATGAGGGTTCAAACATTGAGTAAACATTCTCATTCCAAAAGGGAGGATCAACCAAAAGAAAGGGGCTACCGGCCCTATGCAAGTCTGAAACCCAGCAGGGCAGTCATTACACCTCAAAGTTCCAAAATAATCTCCTTTGATTCCACATTCCACAGCTAAGGCACACTAGTGCAGGGGATGGGCTGCTACGGCCTTGGGTAGCTCTGCCCTTGTGGCTTTGCAGGGACCAGCCACTGAGGCTGCAATCACAGATTATGGAGTACTTGTGGCTTTTCCAGGTATAGAGTTCAAACTGCCAGTGGCTCAGTCCAAGTCTGAAAGCCTCAAAACCAGTGAAGCTGACAGTGCAGACTTCAGTCTGCTACCAAAGACACAAGAGCTCCCAGGATTTCTGTTAATCCCAGAGACCAAGTCCAGGGGCAAGAGAAGTGGAAGCAAGCATCCCACTTTAGAAGAAAAAGAAAGAGAGCCAGAAGACTCAGCAAGCAAATGTATCCCACCTTCCCCCATCTTCTTCAGCCTGCTTTGTTCTCACTGCTCTGGCAGTGATTGGATAGTGCTCAACTACATTGAGAGTGAATCTTCCTCTCCCTGTCCACAGATTCAAATGTCAATCTCCTCTGGCAACATCCTCACAAACATACCCAGAAACATACTTTATCATCCATTTAGTTATCTGTCAATCCAATCAAGTTGACACATAATTTTAACCATCAATCACATCCTGATACCAAAATCTGGCAGAGACACAACAAAAAGAGAAAACTTCAGGCCAATACTTTCATGAACATAGATACAAAAATCCTCAACAAACTACTAGCAAACCAAATCCAACAACATATCAAAAAGCTAATCCACCATGATTGAGTAGGCTTTATCGCTGGGATGCGAGGTTGGTTTAATGTACATAAATCAATAAATGTGACTCATCACACAAACAGAACTATAAAAAAAAATCACATGATCATCTCAATAGCTACAGAAAGCTTTCAACAAAATTTATCATCTCTTCATGTTAAAAACCTTCAACAAACTAGCCACTGAAGGAACATACCTCAAAATAGTAAGAGCCAACTATGACAAACCCTCAGCCAACATCATGCTGAACAGGCCAAAGCTGGAAGCATTTTACTTGAGAACCAGAACAAGACAAGGATGTTTACACACACCACTCCTATTCAACATAGTACTGAAAGCCCTAGCCAGAGCAATCAGTCAGTAGAAAGAAATAAAAAGCAGCCAAATAGAAAGAGAAGAAATCAAATTATCTGTTTGCAGACAATATAATTTTTAACTAGAAAACCTCATAGCTCTGCCCAAAAGCTCCTACATGTGACTAACAACTTTAACAAAGTTTCAGGATACAAAATCAACATACAAAAATCAGTAGCATTTCTATACACCAGCAATGTCCAAGCTGAGAGCCAAATCAAAAACACAATCCCATTCACAATAGACACAGAAAAGAATAAGATACCCAGAAATAAAGCTAAGCAGGAAGATGGCGATCTCTACAATGGGAATTACAGAACACTGCTGAAAAAACTTAAAGAGGACACAAACATATGGGAAAAACATTCCATGCATATGGATATAAAAAATCAATATCGTTAAAATGGCCACACTACCCAAAGCAATTTACAGATTCAATGGTATTCCTATCAAACTACCAGTGGCATTGTACACAAAATTAGAACTATCCCAAAATTCATTCGGAAACAAAAAACCCAAATTGTCAAAGCAATTTAAGCAAAAAGAACAAAGCTGGATGCATCATATTACCCTACTTCAAACTATACTACAAGGCTAAAATAACCAAATCAGCATGGTACTCATACAAAAACAGACATCTAGGACAATGGAACACAATAGTGAGCCCAAAAATAAGGCCCCACACCTACAGCTATCTGATCTTCAGCAAATTCAACCAAAACAAGCAATGCAGAAATGATCCCTTATTCAGCAAATGGTGTTGAGATAACTGGCTAGTCACATGCAGAAGATTAAAACTGTACCTCTTCCTTTCACCGTATATAAAAATTAACTCAAGATAGATTAAAGACTTAAACATAAAACCTAAAACTATAAAACCCTAGAAGAAAACCTGGGAAATACCATTCTGGACATAGACTCAGGCAAAGATTTCATGATGGAGATACCAAAAGCAATTTCAACAAAACAAAAACTGACAAATGAGACCTAATTAAACTGAAGAGGCTCTGCACAGCAAAATAGAGATCAAGATAATATATCTCTACAGAATAGGAGAAAATATTTGCAAAGTATGCATCCAACAAAGGTCTAATATCCAGAACCTATAAGAAACTTAAAATAACAAGCAAAAAACAACCCCTTAGAAAGTGGGCAAAGGACACAAATAGTGTCCTTTTCAGAAAACTTCCTTTTCAGAAGAAGACATACATGTAGCCAACAAGCATATAAAAACTGCTCAACATTACTAATCATTAGAGAAATGCAAGTCAAAATCACCAAAANAAAAAAAAAAGGAATCCTTATATGCTACTGGTGGAAATATAAACAAGTTCAGCCACTGTGGAAAGAAGTTTGGTGATTTCTCAGGGAACTTAAAATAGAACTACCATTCAACCCAGTAATCCCATTATTGGGATTATACCCAAAGGAATATAAATCATTCTACTATAAAGACATATCCATGTGTATATTAATGGTAGCACTATTCACAATAACAAAGGCATGGAATCAACCTAAATGTTAATTAACAGTAGACTGGATAAAGAAAATGTGGTACATATATACCATGGAATAGTATACGGCCATAAAAATGAGATTATATTCTTTACAGCAACATGGATGGAGCTGGAGGTTATTATCCCAAATGAACTAATGCAGGAACAGAAAATAAAATACCACCTGTTCTCACTTACAAGTGGGAGCTAATAAAAATCCACGTCTCACTTACAAATGGGATACAAAGAAGGAAACAATAGACACTGGGGCTTACTTGAGGATGGAGGGCGGAAGATGGGTGAGGATCAAAAAACTACTTATGGAGTACGATGCTTAGCATCTGGATTTCAAAATAATCTGCAACCCAAACCCCTGTGACACACAACTTATATAACAAACCTTCACATATACTATTGAATCTAAAATAAGAGTCAAAAAATAATAATAAATAAAGTGATACATGTGTGATTCTTCCTTTCATTTGAAAACTTAGAGGCAATTACAGGGTTATTCATTGGCTACATTTCAGTATTTTTGTGTCTCAGAGAATAGAGAGGGCCAATAAGAGTGAGAGAGATGTCTGGTTGGTGGAGCAGTCAAAACACACACAAATATCAATTAAGCTCATCATCTTATATGAGTGCAGTTTTTGGCACTCTGAAACAATTACAATAGTAACATCAATGATCACAGATTACTACAACAGATATAATAATAAAGTTTGAAATCTTGACAGAAATACCAAAATGTGTCACAGAAACACAAAGCAAAGACATGTTTTTGAAAAAATGGCATCAACAGACTTGTTCAATATCAGAAATATTCCATGTTTTAATTCAATATCTGCAAAATGCAGCAGAATAAAACACAATAAAATGAGGTATGCCTTTATATGGATTTACTTCTGGGTTCTCTATTCTATTCCGTTGGTATATATGTCTGTTTTTACACAGATACAAGGCTGTTTTTGTTACTACAGCTTTGTAGTATATTTTGAAGTCAAGTAGTATGATGCCTCCAGTTTGTTTTTTTGCTCAGTATTGCTTTGTCTATTCAGGTACTTCTGTGTTTCCATACAAATTTTAGGATTTTTTCTATTTATGTGAAGAATGTCTGGCATTTTAATAAGGATTACATTGAATCTGTAGATTGCTTCAGGCACTATGTCATTGTTAACATAACTAATTCTTCCAGGTCATGAGCATTGAATAGCTTTCCATTTTGTTGTGTCCTCTTCAATTTATTTCATCACTGTTTTATAGTTTTCACTGTAGAGATGTTACAATTTTTTGGTTAAATTTATTTCAAAGTATTTTGTAGTCATTGTAAATGGAATTGCTTTCTTGATCTTTTTTCAGCCCATTTATTAATGTATAGATTCACTACTGAGTTTTTGTATGTTGATTTTATATCCTGCAACTTTACTGAATTTGTTTATACATTCTAAGTGTTTTTACCAGAGTCTAGATTTTTCTACATACAAGGTCATCTCATCTGCAAAGAGAGACAATTGGAGTTTATTTTTTCCAACCAGATGGTCCTTTATTTATTTCTCTTGCCTAATTGCACTGACTAGGACTTCCAGTATTATGTTGAGTAAAAGTGGTGAAAGTGGGCATTCTGTCTTCTTCCAGTTCTTGCAGGAAATTCTCTCTATGATGTTAGCTGTTATATATGGCCTTTACTGTGCTGAGGTGTTTCTTCTATATCTAATATCTTGAGAGTCTTATCATGAAAGGATGTTGAATTTTGTCAAATTCTTTCTCTGTGTCTTGGGATGATCTATTTTGTCATTTGTTCTGTTCATATAATGTATTACGTTCATTGATTTGCATATGTTGAACTAGCCTTGAATCTCCAGAATAAATTCATTTGATCATGATGTATTTTCTTTTTTATGTGATGTTGGATTTGGTTTGTTAGTATTTTGTTGAGGAGTTTTGCATATATGTTCAACAGAAATATTGGCCTGTAGTTTTATTTCATTGTGTGCTTCTCTGGTTTTAATATCAAGACAATGCTGACCTCATAGAATAAATTAGGAAGCATTCCCTCTTCTTCAATTTTTTAAAATAGTTTGAGAATTGGTGTTTACGTTAATAGTTTTAGACTTTGGTAGAATTTAATAGTAAAGCCACCCAGTGCTGAGCTTATCTTTGTTGGGAGACTTTTTATTACTGATTTAACCTTTTTACTTATTAGTCTGTTGAGGTTGTCTATTTCTTTTTAGTTCAATCTTAGTGGGTTGTATTTGTCCAGGAATTTATCCATTCCCTCTAGGTTTTTCCCATTTGTTGGCATGTTGTTTTTCATAATGGTCTCTAATGATGCTTTGTATTTCTCACAGGGAATCTTTGACAGTGGCTTAACCTGTTTGAACTGCTGCTTCAGGCCTAGGTGATAGACCCAGGTATTGAACTCATATTTCTAAATTAGTCAACCTTGGTTTTTTTATATGGTTTACATTACATGGTTTATAATTCAAAACTATTACCCAGAATTATCTATAGCTTATAGTAAAAACTTCAACTCAAATAAATTAAATAAAGGGTGCTGTAGGTGGCATTCTTATGTACTGGCAAAACTAGATTCTTTCAAAGCACATTCACAAACTAGTAGCCTAGATATTGAGCAAAATTTGACAAATAATTTGTTTCAGTTAGCAAAATATTTTAAAATATTGAACCAATTCTTTAAAATCAGAAAATTTCATAGAAAAAAAGTCTACATTTAAAACTCCTTTTAAACCTTTAGAAGGCTCTAGCAACCAACACTGTGCTCACATTCTCACAGGTCAACACTTGGCTGGAGTCAAAAATTAGCTGCCCTCATTATGTGGGGTCTATGCTCAGTTTGCCACAGTTTCCAAACTTTCCTGATGCCTCCCTTAAATTGAGGCTGTAGCTTGCCTTTAAAAGTCACAATTACACTGTTGTCTCTGTTGCCATGTCACCACAAAAAGTTATCAAAAGAAAAATACAGTCCTGGCGCGGTGGCTCACTCCTGTAATCCCAGCACTTTGGGAGGCCGAGGCGGGCGGATCACAAGGTCAAGAGATCAAGACCATCCTGACCAACACGGTGAAACCCCGTCTCTACTAAAAGTACAAAAAAATTAGCCGGGCGTGGTGGCACGCGCCTGTGGGCCCAGCTACTCGGGAGGCTGAGACGGAAGAATCGCTTGAACCCAGGAGGCAGAGGTCGCAGTGAGCCGAGATTGTGTCACTGCACTCCAGCCTAGTAACAGAGTAAGAATCCCTCTCAAAAAAANAGTGAGCCGAGATTGTGTCACTGCACTCCAGCCTAGTAACAGAGTAAGAATCCCTCTCAAAAAAAAAAAAGAAAGAAAGAAAGAAAGAAAGAAAGAAAGAAAGAAAGAAAGAAAGAAAGAAAGAAAGAAAAAGAAAACTACAGTTGGAGGGCTATGTTCTCTATGAGACCTGATATTCTAGATTATATGTGTGTGTGTGTGTGTGTGTGTGTGCATAAACATATATATATTTCCATGAGCTTAGATATTTCTTTACGAAATTGAAAATCATGTCCATATATTCAATGTAAAATACCTAAAGGCCTTCCCTCACTTACTTAGCTGGCCCCTGTAAGTGTTTTAGCTTACAAACCTTTTTCACTCATTCTTCCTGAAATTCTGAGAGAACCTTCTGCAGCTAGGAATGTAATGACTAGGGACACTGTGGCTAAGACTCTGCCATCCCTCACTTTTCTTTTTTTTTTTTTCTTCTTACCCAGGCTGGAGTGCAAGGGCGCCATCTCAGCTCACCGCAACATCCGCTTCCTGGGTTCAAGCAATTCTCCTGCCTCAGCCTTCTGAGTAGCTGGGACTACACGCACGTGCCACCATGCCCAGCTAATTTTTCTATTTTTAGTAGAGACAGGGTTTCACCTTGTTGACCAGGGTGGTCTCCATCTCTTGACCTCATGATCCACCTGCCTCAGCCTCCCAAAGTGCTGGGATTATAGGCATGAGCCACTGCACCCGGCCATCCCTCACTTTCTGTTTATATATTGATATCTGCAAACAACTCCCCTCAGCCCCCACAATCTGTTTATATATTAATATCTGCAAACAACTATTATTTAAATACATGATACTATGGCTAAAATTAAATTTGAAAAACATCCTTATGATAGTATTAGAACATCTGTATGCACACTTATACCCTTATGAAAACTATGACTAGGGTAAGATTCTAATACCCTCTAGTAATACTCCTACACTATACTAGAGTAGAGCATCAGTAAAATGTGTCAGGAAAGAGAAATAGGTCATCTATATGATATGTTAACATACCTGACAATATATCATAATTTGAAAGGTAGTTGTAAATATTACCTTTCTGGACACCTTTTACCCCGTAAAACAAGAATATTCACTATTTAAACAAATTAACTGGTACCATTTCAAATAAGAAGTCTTAATTAGTAGGCCACTAACTCCCACTACTCCATTAGCATGAACTGTCACACTACTTATAAAAGTCCCCACTTCTGAGAAAAATTATACTTGAGAGTGGTATTGCATTAAAAACAAAGCATTACTCTCATGAATCCACTTTCTGAGTTGCACATAATTACTTCCTTGAAAACCAGGGAGGAAAGCTATCACATACTTCCTGGAGGATGCTCTTCTGGACTCTCCATCTATGGGGTTCTTTGAGTAACTTACAAAGATCTCCTGGACTCTGAGGCATCACTCAAAGTTAAATTTTACTGAGAACACAGAATCCAAGCCTTCTCCAATTCAAACTTTCTAAGAAGATGCAATTTGATGTCAGTATTTCAGAGCAAAATACAAAGCAGGTTTTCTCCTGAATGATAAAGGCCTGACAAGTGCCTCCTCTTAGCCCTGGCACCTTGTTCCTATATATGTTTGCTAGTTTAGCTGCACAAAGAAACACATTTTGGGGCAAAAAAAGATAAATAGATTTTGCCAGGTTGGCTTTGAACCTATCTTTCACACCACTGTGAAGTGCGCTGCCAGGATGTGCGATATGTAGTTAGAAGCAGCAGATGGAAAAGCATTTTTTGAGGGGCTTTTTGATGGTTCTGAATCTATGCAGCATTTACACACCAAAGCATGCTTGTTCATCTGTTATATATTTAGGGATATTTAAACTGTGAACATTTGTCTTCCTTAAAGACTACAAAAGTATCTGGAGACTGACTGACTTACTAAATAGACATAGTAAATTGATCAATAATTAGTTTGACATCCATCACCCCATGGCCCCTCACTTTCAACCAATTCCTGGCCCTCATTCTGTATTGCCTGGCAGTAGCCTTATGTGGAACCACGAGCATCCTATGTAGTGGAAAAAAATGTCACAGCACCAAAAGAAAAATACACTCCCTGTGTATAAGTGTGGAGAGAGAGAGAGAACTTTTTAAAAAGTTATTTTTTAATTGACATATAAAACTGTATGTATTTATTATGTACTACGTGATGTTTTGAAATAGACAAATATTTGTGAAATGGTTAAATTGAGCTAATTAACAAATGCATGACCTCACATAGTTATCATTTTTCTGGTGAGAACACTTAACATCCCACTCTCTTAGCGTTTTTCAAGAATACAATATATTTCATTAACTAAAGTCAATATGCTACACAATAGATCTCTTGAACTTAGTCCTCCTGTCTAACTGTAAATATCCTTTGACCAACACCTCCCTAACCTTCTCTCCTCTCAGCACCTGTTAACCACAATTCTACTCCCAACTTCTGTGAGATCAGTTTTAGATTCTACATGAGTCAAAGAGACCGATTTTAAGAAGCTCTGTTGAAAATGTAGGACAGTGAAATGACATTGAATGTCATTCTATAATTCAGCAAATGGTAGGAGTTTCCACAGTTGGAGACTTTCTGCTTAGAACTTTCTCCTAATATTTCTAAATATGATATTGGAGATGAGTGCCACCAAGAGACAAATACACTTGAACAAGTCACAGGTGATTCATTTCTTTTCCAATTGCACATGTCTTACTCAGTAGAAACCAATGAAAATAAAAAAACATGCTTAAAATTTAACCCTGGGATAAATGGATATCCGCTTTCCAGAGCTAGTACCAAAGTGGATTCTAAATTCACAATATTTAAATTAATCATCGACATTCTCGAAATGCCTGCATCAGACATTTGTGTTTACTATATATCCTTCACCCATCCTTAACCTTGTTGCCCCATATTGGCAATTTCAGAGGAAGAGGTCATGGCAAGAATAGATAAGCAGCTGTTTATGGACAACAAAGTCACTGGTGTAATAATGAGATCTGGTTGGAAGATGGAATTTTTTACTCTGGATTGTTCTGTGAATTCTGAAACCCAAAGATTATTTAAGAACTCCCCAAAGCCAACCTCAGATCCTCATGAAGCACCACACTATGCTTACCAGCGCATAAGTGCTATAAAGAATGTGAAAGAAAAGGACGAAGGACAGTAGAACTTCAAAGACAAGCAAATCCAATTTTGACAAAATATGGGTAAAGTAAATAAGTTTTTATCCAGAAAAAAGCATCCAGTTTTGACCCTTCAATTAAAATGTATTTTATGTATTTTCTCACTACTTCAGTCATTGCTTGGATTCATTATAGTGAATATTCAGAAACAACCAATAAATTTGAAAATCAGTGGGGCTGAAACCTGAAGATCTCTAATGTTTTATTTCCTCAATCTCAGAAAGTTGGGAATAGTAACCAATACCATCTTTCACTGACCTCATGGCCTAAACTCTAACAGGTCTTAATTGATATGCCATACTGCTTCCCTGAATAAATTAGCATATGCACAAAGCACCAAGCACAGCCTGAGTCCCAGAAGAGACAATCAATAGGTATCAGTCTCAATCTTTTTTTAGCAGGGATGTTTTGAGGATTCATAATCAAAGCACTGTCGCCTGGCACATATTAAGGGCTCAATAAATGTTAATTTTCTTCTTTCTGGCCTTTTTCTTATAGTTAAACAAAAACATAAAAACCATGACATTTTTAAATGTGAAACTCTGATAAATTTGAAAGAACATTCTGTGGACCCAAAAATAAAAAAATGATATCTTCTAACTAAATATAATGTTTGTGAAACTGATTTGCATTTCAAATTTTGGCAGTACACCTATGAAGGGTGTCTCTGGCTCAGAACTCTGGCAAGAGGTGATGAGGACTTGAACTAAGGTGGTGGCAGGAGATTGGAGATAAATGGTTATAAGAGGCGGGATAGCAGAATTGTCAGGCCTTGAGTGCTGTCGACAGACAACCTGGGTTCCATCTCAGCGCCAACCCTTGCTAACTATGAGATTCAAGCACTTGTCTTACTTTCCAATCTGTGAAATAAAGAGAAATGTATCCTATTTTCACTGATGGATATGAGGATTAAATGAGACAATACATGTAAAGCACTTAGCATGGCTTCTGACATGTTTGTGCAATAAATGTTGGTCATTGTTAATACCTGGAGATTATTACTGTGTGATTATTCCCAATTAAAAAATATGTGTTCTACTATTTAGTCTCAGCTGATCCCTGATCACATGAAACCCTTGAGAAAATGGTCCCTCCATGTGGAGATGGGACTGTTTGTTTTGTGGGAAAAGAATGCAAGTTAAGGCTGGATGTGGTGGCTTGTGTCCGTAATCCCAGAGCTTTGGGAGGCAGCAACAAGAGGATCACTTGAGGCCAGGAATTCAAGACCAGCCAGGACAACATAGTGAGACTGTCTCTACAAAAAAACCTGAAAAAAATAATATAAATTAAAATATTTAATTGTCATAACAGAATATCAATCTTGGGACCTGAAAAATCTGGCATTCAGTTTTTGAGTCTCGTTTTAACCAATAACAGAATTCTGTGTCCTGGGTATTAGAAAGCTTACACTTAAACTGAGAGATCATTCAATTCCTGCCCACATTTGGTTGTAAAAATATGTTTGAGAAACAAAATGATGTACCCACCCGTTCCCCAAGGGTTTATAAGGGGTTAAGTCCTGGTCTCTGACTAATGATAAAATGCCTAGGAAAATTAGCTTTCTATTAAAATATTTTGGCTTAATTTTTTTTAAATTCAGAGTCAATAAAAAAACATACCTGTCTGAAAAACCTATTGTATTGCCAAGGAAGCTGCTATTAGAGCCATCACCCATTAAATTATCTCTATTTAAGATACCAGGTAAGAATTTTTCTTAGATATGTATGGTATAAAAATTCACCCCTGAAGAAATAACATATTTGTGTGCTTCTTTTTAATTTTTAGTCAATAACTACATTGTTTTATTGTGGCATCCAGGATCTCATTAAATTTTCTGTCCTAATATAATATGATTTATGCTTAAAGTTAATAAAATTGGTAAAACTGTTTTCCACCTTTTTCTACCATGATTTGCCTGTCATTATAGAAATATAGCTAGTCAGGAATTGATACTTAATAGTTGGTCATCAGATATCGATTCCCCCCAATATACTTCAATCTACTAATAAATTTTCATTCTGCCAGATATTATTAACTATTATAAATGAGATTTTAGTAGAAGGTATATATAAAGTTTTTAAGAGTAGGGTACGTGTGACTGATCAATACAGACATGACCCTCAATATTTATGGTTCTGGTTGAAGTATTACATAAATATTTATTGGATGCCTATTATGTGACATAACAAAACCATCTGGTATTGGTAATGACAATTGAAATAAATTTAGCTCAATAAATAAATCAAAATGTTGGGAACACATTTTGTGCTTCTTTGGCCTTGTTAAGGAAATTTTATATTACATAAGTAATATGTAATCATTGGAAGAACAAATTTAAAAATGGAAATAAAAATAAAGAAATAAATATTGAAATCACTTGAAAGCCTATTAAGACAGTCTTTATTACTATTTTGTTGTATAACTGTTTATACTTTTCCCATGCAAATTTATTAATATAAATACATATTTCACTTAAATTGAGAATCAAATCACTGACTTTATAGTTCAATGTATTGTAAGAGGTATTTCATGTCACTTAATATACAGGGACACCATTTTTGATGATTGTGTAGGACTCAATTGTATAGATATACCTTCACTAGATAAATGAGTCCTATATTGTTGACCACTTGTTTGTCATTGAAAAAGACATTGTCTTATCTCACTAAAAATTGGGATTTTTAAAAGTATTGGATTTGTAGAACTATCAGAGAGAAACCAATCTAAAGAGAGAAAAACATCTTAAGTTTAACTACTTTAAACCAGTGATGTATGTGTGAGCACTAGCACAGGAAAATGGGCACTCTCATGCCCTCCAATGGGTGTGCAAATTGTTACAGGCTTTCAAGAGGAAACTTTGCAAGGCTCTAACCATGTGCAGATCCTTTCAACTGGCAATCCCACCTCCATAAAGTTATCTTAAGAAAGTAATTGAACTAGTGGCATATGTAGTTAAACAAATAAATGCTTCTCAGCAATGTTAATATAAGGCAAAAGAAGATTTTAAAAGACTTCCATTCCTATTTTTTTAGCTCTTAAAAGTTTTAAGCTATTTTTACATTTATGAAATTAAGTCCCCAAGAATTTATTTTGCTGTAATGTGTGAAAATCTAACTAGTTTGTTTCCTGATGGTTAGTCATGTGTCCCAAAACGATTTACTGAATATCTTATCCACAATGATGTCAGCAAAACCTTAAACATTTTTTAAACATATATTTATGTGAGCTTCTGTGTTTTTTGTTCTGGTCCATACCTTTACCATCTATTATGACGATGACATCAGACAGCTTTTATCATTGTAATTCTGAAAACATTTATCTAATTACCTGTTCAACAAATATTTATTGCAGATCTGTTTTTTTGTAAGACATTATAGCAGACACAATGAGCAAAAAACGCACAGCTGTTGCCATTATGTGGCTTACAGTTTAATGTAGAAGATGGACAATAATAAAATAATCTCACAAGTATATCTATTCCTACAAAGTATGAGAAGTCCTGGAAAAGGAAGGTACAGGTAACTGTGAAGGAATACATTGTTAACTCTAGGGCATCAGAGAGGCTTCATTCCTTCCGATTAATGTTTTCTTCCAGAATTTCCTTGACTGGATATATTCTACAAATGTCAGGTTTTTTTTCATGTTTTTAAATAGATTCAATCCATACTTTAATCGGAGTTGAATTAAATTTGTAGTTGAATTCAGGGAGATTTAATATATTCTTAATATTAAAATTTTACAGTAAGTACAGGTGTATTTTGCTTTATGTATTTTTTAAAAATCCCTTTAGGAAAGTAATTTTTTGATAAAACTTGGATACTTCTTAATAAATTTGATATTAGACATTTAATTCTTTTTGCCATAGTTGTTAATGTTATCTGTTTTCATATCATTTTAAAGTCAATTGCTGGCATACAGGATAGCTATGATCATTTGCATATTTATTTGATGATATACTTCATTTCATAGTTATAATAGTAACATTACTAATATTAACAATTAGTAATATTCTATACTATATGTCTATTGCAACGGTTTTATTTTTATTCTTAATATTTCTAGTGGATGATCAAATAATGAAATTTTTTTATTTCAATATTGATACTGATCTTTAATGTTTTAATTGACTTTACTGGCTAGCTCTTTCTTAGCATTATAATGTAAAATTGATAATAGATAACAAGCTAGTTTGTCTTTTTCCTGACTTTAAGTTTATTTAAATGCAATTCTTCTAGTGTTACACCAACATACATGATGCTGATCGTTGGGTTGCTATAAAGTTTATCTTGTTTGGAAAAATATTCCCAGTATAATAAAAGTATTTTAAACTAAAATATAAATGTTCTTCAAACTTATTAAATATATTTAAAGCAATGAAGGGGGTGCTCATGCTCTTCTTTTTCTTTTTGTCCTAGAAGTTTGGCAATTTATATTAATAACTTTCCTAATATTGAACTATCTTTGAGTGAATAGCTGAATTCTGTCCATCTTCAATCATTTACTAAAACTGTTTGTATTATATTTGTGAGTTTAACCCATAGTTCCCTTATTTTTCTTTTCCTTTTTTTGTATATCTTTTATTCATCCTTTTATTCTGAAAATAGAGTTTCTGATATCAGAATTTCCAGATTTTTATTATAATTGGAATTTTTTTTTCTCTTTTATTCTATACAAGATGTTAGAGGGCTTAAGAATTTCTGTTCTTAAACAATTTTTTTTGAATGACATTCTCCAACAATTTCTGTGTGCCTAGCAGTTTTCAAAAGGGAAGCTTCTTTGAGAATTTTTTAGGATTTTCTATAGACAATCTATTCCGATTTTACTCTTATTTGTAATGTTTGGTCTTCTGTAGATTTATGCTGGTTAAATTCTTTAATGTTAACAAATTTTGTCAAACATGCTCTTAAAATCAATTTTATTTCTTCCTTATCTGTAATTACATAAACTTTCCAGGTTGGATTTGGAATATTTTTATTTTCCTTTTTTCTGCTTTTTTATTTGCTGTTATTTTCCCAGCTTTCCAGGTAGGCTCAGTTAATCTCATTCTTTCCATTTGGTTTCTTGTTTAACAATGACAGCCCTTGAGGTAAATAATCTTTCTCTAAGCATAGTTTTTGGCTACATCTTATGTGCTTTGATACATGGAATTCTAAATTATTTTTTATTTTCTAAATAATCTATAATTATAGGTCTGATTGTTTTTTAATGCAAGTGTTATCACATACAACATTAATATATGCATATATGTATTTATATTTCATATATAAATATATGCATATATATATTTAATGTTGAAGTCAGAATATTTTTGTATCTGTTTATAAATTATATTTTTATATGTGTTTAGAAATTATATTAATTTCTAGTTTTATTTTATTATGGTTAGACCATATGGCCTAATGTTGTAATTTATTGATGTTTTTCATTTTTAAAAATATTCTATGGCTACTTGAAAAGAGTATATATTCCCAATTTTGGGGAATACCAAAGTCTTGGCAGTTTATTGGTTGGTCTATTTGGTGGTAGGGTGAAGCAAGGAAACTACTAAGCTGTCCTCTCCATCAACTGGCTCCTCCATATCTCTCCAAATTTATCCATTTTCAATCCATATGGCTGCTTCTTTTTAGGCAGATCTAACCTCTCCTGACTTCCTTAATACACTTTACCTTTCCCCGCCTGGTTTTCCTTTTGCTGTTTCTTTACTCTCTTGTCTTTGAAGTCTCTGGTAATCCACAATCAGCACTTCATTTAAAACAATCTTCCTTTTATCCTTTTACCTCTTGGCATCCTCACCTAACTAACCCATACTCTCTCTTTTGCTGACGCTATGGATGACAAATGTCATTAATTGCCTACTGCATAGTGGTTTTCCCATAACTGCTGACAGAACTCTACTTTTGTTTATGACAAACATATGTGTAGCCCCAAAGCAATTGATTGTGATTGGGATAGGCCAATTATGGCAATCCTAGGATCCACTATTCCAGATTACAATTCAGGTAAGTGTGTCCATGTGACTCAGACAAAAAAAAAAAATAGTATTTGGATTTGCATGGATTTTGAAAGGTTTTTGGGAAAGTCTGCTAGACAATATAATTTGGGGGAAAGCTTTAACTTTCTAAAGAGATTCACTGTCTTCCCTAATTTCTTTCTGACTTAAAGAAGAATGTGATGATTTGAAACTATTAGGAAAGTGTTGAGAGAGCTGCAGAAACATTGGCACTAGTCAATATTCTAACACTAACAACATCCCAGCACCAAACATCCTCTATAATGTATGCCCCTATTTAAAAATAAAGAAAGAATTAAAGTTGAGCTGTTTTGTTACTTGCAGGCAAATGCATTCCTAACTGATGCATTAGATTTATATCCCCTTCTGTGTTGCTTTATAATTATCCTTACATTTCTTTGCATATATTTAACTGTATTGCATATATTAAACTTGAAATCACTGATATTCAGGAAATTTTCTTAAATTTATTTTGCATCTGGAAATATCTTAAGTCAGAATGTAGCACATGATTAGCATTTAATCGTGCAATTAATTAGCACAGCTAAAATGTTTTAAGTATTTTCTATGTACTATACAGTCTTCTAGGTGTTTTACATATATTCATTGTTTATTCTCCAAAACCACTGTACAAGGAAGCTACTGTTTTTATATTCCCATTCTCACAGATGAGGAAACTAAGGTACAAGATCATACATCCCTAACCCATGTCCTGTTTAGGAAAAAAAAAAAAAAGTGCAGCTCGCTGCCTGCACTAATTTCTTAGGGCAAATGGGAAATGGGTTAAGAGGCAAAGCCCAAGTTTGAACTGAAGTAATCTGGCCCCAAAGCCTATGCTCTCAATAACCAAGATATACTAACTCTTATTTGATACATGATGTCAATTGTTTTAATTTGGCAATGAGTTTTTGTATAAATGTATATTTAGCAAACATACAAACACACATGCCTACTCCCACCCATATACAATACAACCCCAAAGAACTCTTTACTTGATACTACAATCTGTTTAATAAATAGTCAATCTTTTCCAGGAAGCACCTGTTTTAGTAACTGTGGTAAATCGTTGAGTCCCTTCTTCATTCAAAAGATTAATTTCACCATTTTCCCTCAAAGGCTAGCTAAAAGTAGAACTTGCCACAATTCTAAATACTAGATTGTTTGGAAACAAAGGTAGTCATTTTATATAAAATAAGATTTGACCTGAATCTTCACCCTTTATTGGACTGAACCCAAAACCTCAACATTTCTGAAGCTTTGAGAATGAACTCTGGGTTGGCTTCATCACTTTTGTTTTTATACACCTCTCTACTCTTTGGGTTTATGCAGGATGAAAAACTGAATGACCAAAATAGCAGAGAGAAGATGCCCTTTGAGGCCCAGTAGAGTCAAGAAATGGTGAAAATTTAAGTAGAAACCTGCTGTTTTTTTAAAAAAAAATTCTACTATCATTTCTAAATCACTACTGTTTAAATAGAAAATCAGATATTTATGTGACTAAAAATGTTATTTTATTATAACAAAATTCTAGACTCTCACTAACATTCACATAGTAGAGTGATTAACTTAGAGTCTCCTAAAACATTACAAGTTTTGTAACCTTGTATTGTCACAAGGCACTTAACCCTCTTAGCCATCTATAACAAGGTTAATAATGGTGGCTACAGCTAGGATTGACATGAGTTGTATATGAGCTGATTCTCATAAGGCATCTTCATCATTATTGTCACAGAACAGCTAATAGGTACATAGTTCTTGCTATATGTTAGGCTCTATTCTAAGTTTCTTTTTTATTTATTAACTCCTCTAATTTTTACAATAACACTATGAGATAGCTGTTATCTTCATTTTAAGAGATGAACAAATTGAGGCACAGAGTGAATAAATAGCTTATCTAAATTCACACTGTATGTAAAGGATTCAAACTGGACAATCTGACCCCCATGACCATGTATTAACCACTGCATTCTATCATGCTTTCAGAAATAACCATTTTTATCACTACATTTTTCAAAATAATGCATAATTATTAAATAAATAATATTTCAAATCAAAATAAATAATATTCAACATAAACAACGTCTACATAAGCAAGCTGAATTCATGTCTGAAATCAAAATAGTATAGTCCTAAAGGAATTTAGGCAAGTCCTCTGTATACACACATGTAGATATGCATATACCTATAGTGTCAGGGGTATCTGCAAAAACAGAATTAACTTATGTTTTTATTAAGCCATTTATTTTGAGATAATTATAGATTCGCCTGCAGTTGTAAGAAATAACAAAGAGATTTCATACACCTTTTACTCAATTTTATCCAGAGTAACATCTTGCAAAACTATAGTGCATATCACAACCAGAATATTTATTTATTAATATATGTAGACAAGATACAGAAACTTCCATCACCACAAGGATCTCTCATGTTATTCTTTCATAGCCATACCCATGCCACTTCCACCCTTTCCTGGCCTTAGCCCCAAATCACTGATCAGTTATTCACCTCTAAATTTTGTTATATGCAAATATCCATATTTCTGTAAGTCTCCACAAATACAAAGTGGTTAATTGATTTTACGAGATTTTGAACTTACTTTGTGTTTATTAGATCCTCAGAATCGCCTTAATGAATTGTCTTTAGTCAGGATAAAAGTGGGCAGAAGTGTGAATAATGAGAGAAGTAGCAACATAATGACATAAATAAGAAGACTGTTTTTTGTTCCTCTACAGCAATCTCATTCCTACATATGACTTCTGGTTTAAACAACAGTTTTGTCGTTTGTAAGTATGAAACACTTTTTAGAAGATTTTGCATTCCAAGATCTTGTATTAATAAACTTTCATTGTAATAACATCATACTTCTGCCTGTGTACATTGTCTTTTGTGAAACAAAGAAACATAAAGGATTACCTGGGAATGTCAAAAGAAATTCATTTGCCCATAATGAAAGGAACTTATATTACCAAAGAATTCTGCACAGAAGTCTCAAGATTTCATATAGAGAGTGACCAACCATAAGAATGCATAGAAAACAGAAGGTAGTATGTGTTTGAAGGAGTTGATGGAGTTGGAGCCATGAGTGATTTATTATTTTATACTTTACTACCTTTTCTGATACTTGTTTAATGAGCACATATCACCTTTATGACAGAAAATCTTACTTTTTGATAGAAATATGGTGAATTAATTTTTCACATCCCATGCCACAAGGGCTGTTTTTCTGGAGAAGAAGATATGCAAGTGTATGGAGTCTCTGCATTTAACTGTGTGTGTTTCTGTGTGTTCTGACCTCTTTGTATATTACATTCTAAAAACTACTTTGCAAATGTTTACCAGAAAAGGGTGATGATCCTATTTGTTTTTCTAAATCAAGATAACACCTGAGTTTATTAATAGGCCAGTGAAAATTACATTGCATATCATGCTGCTCAAAAGTTGCCTTTTACACTTATTAAAACATTTCCAAAACACTTTAATGAGCTAAATTTTATTGACATCACTTAAGTTATATTATGTACAACTTAGAGTGCTGGAATTAGCAATACATTACTTGATAAGAAAATGTAATCACTCTGAATTTGTTTATATTCAATAATAAATTATCCTTACATTTTCCTCGCCTTCATTCCTATTTTAACAACTCGCTTACACTTTAGTTTTTCTGAATCTCTTCTTTCTAGCTTTTGGCTTTATGCTTTCCATTAGTTTGGTGAATAGTCAAAAAAGTAAACAATAAACTTTTTTTTGCCACCCCTTCCCCTTTATTTTGATCTTTTTAAACATCTTTATCCTTTGGTATTTGGAAAGATAAGCGTAATATCTGATATACCAATAAAGCATTTGTAAAATTATCTAATCAACTAATCCTCAGAGTCCCTAGTTAAGCCAAATGTTTCAGTGATGAATGGTATATAATAATAAAAACGAAAAGTCCTTAAGCAAATATAATGTTTCTCTAGACTGATCTATGCCAAACGGTCCTTAGGAACCCTAAACAAACTTACTTATCAGGCAAGCATTAGTGCCCCAAATAAAGCATGCAATTCCATCATTCTGACTATTCTACTGATGGTCAATACCCTGAAGCCAGTCCTTTCCATACATAACTCCTCCCGACTCGTCAAGAGGATATGGAACATCTGTATAGCATTAAAGGCTAGAGTAAATGCTTCCTCTTCTCTTCTAAGGCAGTTTTGGGTTTTTTGTTTGTTTGTGTTTTCAGCCTAGATAGTATGAAGGCAGTCATTTGAAATGTATACAGCCAATTCTTTGTTTAAATCTGGAAGTTGGCACATTGCAAATTAGTTTGCCTTGTTAGCTCTCTCTTTTTTGCCTTGATAGATAATGATTTCGGTAAGCTCACAGAAAAAAAGTAAAGTTACTTTTCTTGTATCTAAGCTTTAGCTGCTAACAAATAGATGATCGGTAAATCATGTCTCAGTAACGTAATAGGCATATTTGATTAAAGCTCATTTAAGCCTTTTCCAATAGGTGCTCTGTGAAATGAAGCAAATAGGAGAGCATCCGTCTGTTTGGGTTGACTTACCAGCCTCAGCACATTGAGGTGAAATCAGGAGTCATTGGGAATTATCATATATAATTTTAATGCTTGCTTAGAATTAGATAGTAGTCATTCAGGAAAAAAAAAAAAAAGAAATGTTATAACTTATGGAGTTTACAATCCTAGCAAATTACACATTGCTTAACTTTACCATGCCTGCAAAAGACATTTTTTCAAAGGTGTCAATGGTCAGACAGCCAAGTGGCTCTAATGTAGAAATCAAATTTGCTTGCTTCAGAATCAAGCATAAACAATGTTACACAAACTGCTCAAGGATATCTAATGGCTCACATTTATCCCACAGCTGAAACCCCACCTGGTCCATGGGAGTCCTGAGTCATCATTCTCTGCCAATGCATTCTGTAGCTACATCTCAGCACCACCCCTTACTCCTATCCAGAGGCAACTAACTCAATTTAAGTTCTGTTAAAGTTAACTTAGGAAACATGTAGCCTATAAATAGAGGGGAACATTTGGGAGAGTGTGTGTGTGTGTGTGTGTGTGTGTGCGCGCGCGAGCGCGCGTGCGCGCGCACTGGCATCTATTAAAACATATCTACTCTTTCAAAAGTTCTCCATTGTAAGGGGAACATGTGGGCTAACTACCATATTTCTGTTTACTTGTTTAACTAAGTATTAAGTGACATAACACTTGCCTGTAACATTGCTATCTGTATTATGAATGACATAATTATCATAATTCTCAATTTTAAAAGCCCTCTGTCTGAGAGCTTTTTTTCTTCCTTTGTGAAAATTAAAACCATTACTTCACTACATGCTCTATTGGGATGACTGACAATTGATGAAAACATACCAAGCTCCCACAAATAATTTTAATTTCCATCCAAAATAAAAACGTGTTAATTTCTCATGCCTATAACAAAAATATTTTCATAATGATACTGTTTACACAGATTTAATCAGTTGTATCACCGGGGTACAGCAAAAACAGCAATGTGACCTGCTGAGATTTAGCACCAGATTGCGATTTACAATCAAGGCAACAAGAGTCACTGAAGTGCATAGCTCTCGCCCCAGTTACTAATTAATCAGACCCAAAGAGGTCTCCATAAAAGGCACGACATACAGCTGTGCATCCCATAAATGTAAAGGCCCCCTCTATGTTTTAAGGAGGAAAGGTGACCCATAGAGTCACATCATTACATGGTACCTGTCTTGTACAAAACCTTATCCAACACATTCCATTGAGTGCCTACTTATCTTTCTCCACTCCGTTTTTAAATGTTCTGAATACAAAATTTCACACTGTAGCAGTAGCCCAGCATCATTAAAATGTCAGTATGCTGGTTTCTGTATAAAAACAAGTGACTGGCTTGCTTTTTTGAGTTTCTGTATCTGTACAAGTCTTTTTTCTTCTGCAGCTAGTATCTATAGAAAATGATGGGGTGTAATAGGTTAATGTATTTTAAGAGTGTATTGGAAATTATGGGGAATAGCAATCAGTGTAATTCAGTTCAGTCCAACTTCTACCCAACTGCATCATATGAAAAATATATTTGATCCCCTTCACATGGGGATCAGATAATAGAAGTTTTATGAACTGCTCTGCTTTGACAAAAAAAGATTCCAATTGAGTAGTCTAAAGGAAAACATGCATTGCTGAGTTGTTTATTTTAACCATCTTTAAAATAATGAGCCGGATTCTCATTTTTCTTCCTTCCCTGATCCCTCGTCTATGTGGAGCATTCCCTTTGAAGTCAATAGCAGCCCTGGACCTAGAGGAGATCTACAAGGGGAAGGAGCAAAATGAGAATCAGGCTGCTGATTTCAGATCTTGATAGGTAGCCTGGCCAAATGAAAACTAAAATGATTTGAGTCATGTTGCATTAACCACACATTGTTCCGTGTGGGCCACCCTAAGGCACAGTATCAGACCTGAAGGCAGGGATATTCGTACCCTGATATAAGTGCAGGAAAAACGACCAACTGCAGAAATGATAGCTACTTTATCAGAGATTCTGATGATACAAACTGTCCTCACTTTTGCTTGCAAGGGATTTCTGGAAACTCATGAAACAGGTATTATAAAGCAAATTATGTTTTTGCAGAGGAAAGGTACAATGACAAGAGTTTTGCACTCTTAACCAAGGTTTGCATAGTTAAATCATAGCTGTGGCAAAATAAGCTATGATAAGGTAAAAATGCAACAGCTGTAAGTCATGATAAGAATTTTTTTTTTTTTAAATGGTGTGTTGCTCTGTAACCCAGGCTGGAGTGCAATGGTGCGATCTTGGCTCACTGCAACCTCTGTCTCCTGGGTTCCAGCGATTCTCTTTCTCAGCCTCCTGAGTAGCTGGGATTACAGGTTCCTGCCACCATCCCCAGCTAATTTTTTTATCTTTTAGTAGAGATGGGGTTTCACCATGTTGGTCAGACTGGTCTTGAACTTCTGACCTCAGATAATCTACCCGCCTCAGCCTCCCAACGTGTTGGGATTACAGGCCTGAGCCCCTGAGCTTGGTCCACGATAAGAATTTAAAACAGCTTACTTATGCTTCAGGTCCTAAATACACATTGTACACTGAGTAGAGGAGGAATCACATTTGTATCCTGGTATTTTTAGCCCCTGTCTGCCATAAGGGGCTTTGTGATAGGCATGAGCATGCCCCAATCTTTCTCTTTCTCTATAACCTGAACATACTATATACATCTACAGTATGTATCAATATTCTAGTGAATTGCTAATAATTACGTTTATTTCCTTAGCACACAGAGGAGGAATAGCTAAAATCCATATCATTTAAAAAGTAGACAAAGTCTGAGCTGATATGTTTTCTTTCTCTTGATGACTTTCTCTTCTGTAAATAGAAATGGATGATGAGGGTGGCAGTGGTACAATTTCAATAATTATCGTTGTATTATGTATTTAGCATGTGATGAGCATGCGGCTAAGTACCTTCGGATCCTTTTTTTACCCTCACAACTCCATGAGGACAAAAATGGATTGTTTCAGGCATTTCACATGTTTTTCTTGTTGTTATTGTTGTGGCTGATGGTTTGATTCTTCCACCAGGAAAAGTACATCTGCACTTTCACACTATCAAGTCTCCTTGTGCATTTCAAGTTAGAACAACTGTTAAATGCAGACCAAGTAGCACTTACCAGAAAAGAGGAAGGGCAGATAAAAAATTATTCTGTGATCTATCTGATCACAACATCTCTTGAATGTATAACAGCCATTACACACTTAGAGTCCTTATACAATTAGTTGGCAATTAATTTAGAGCATGACTATGTAATTAAGTGCCTGCTTTTGAGTTTAGATCTTGTCTCACAAACTATTAAAAAGCAGGGCCAGCTACATAATTTACCTGAACAAAATGTAAAATAGCCACCTGGGAAATCAACCTCCCCTTAGCATGGGTCGCTGTCCTCACTCATAAGGGATGAGAATACCCCTGAGGCATTACTATTTCTGTGCTAGAACACATTTGGCACCTAGTTCAGGGTGGGCAACAGGCCCCCAACAAGTATCCTGCCAAATGCACTGTGGTACTGCCCGCTGACATCCAGATGAACAGTTAGGATATCATGAGGCACCTCACCCTCTCCAGTTCCCAGGAACCCTCAGTGCAGAGAGTGGAGGCAGAATGCCGGTTCCTCCATCCTAATCGCGCCTCGCAGGACCTGTAGCCATCACTTCTGGAGGATAGCAGAGGTATGGAGGGAGACCTAACAAGGTCTCCTGCCCCATGGGCAGCTGAAAATCTGTTGGGAATGAGGGGAGGAAGGTGTATGGAAGAAGAGTGAGAGCTAGACCACATTTGCACCGGGGCTCCCCCCGCCCCCCAGCACAGGCTCCATTGTCCCATTAAACTTCACTTGCAAAATACAAATTCCAAGAAAAAAATTAAGAATTTCAAGAGGGCCACTAGAGGACATTAAACCCCAAGTGGTGAACCCTTATGAGCAAAGGTTCTGTACCACTACACTGGTCACACACCAGTGAGCCAGCCTTGCTAAGTGGTTGTTCAAGACTATCACAGGCTGGGTGAGGTGGTTCATGCCTATAATCTCAGCACTTTGGGAGGCTGAGGCAGGAGGATTGCTTGAGGCCGGGATTTTGAGACAAGCCTGGACAACATAGTGATACCCCATTTCTATAAAAAAAAGTCTTACAAATCAGCTGGCTGTGGTAGTGCACATTTGTAGTCCCAACTGCTCAGAAGGCTGAGGTGAAAGTATTGCTTGAGGCCAGAAGTTTGAGGCTACAGTGAGTTATGATCAGACTCTAGCTTGGGCAACGGAACAAGACCTTGTTTCAATAATAATAATAATAAAAGTATCTATCAGGCTACATGAGAATAAGTGAAGTTGCAAGTACTAAACCAAAGGAGGAAATTGACTTAATTTGCATTAAACATACTATTCCATGAATTTTGTGAGGCAGCATGACTGAACTGTGCTATTCTGTCTGTATTAGCAAGGATTCTCTAGATGGACAGGACTAATAAGATAGCTGTGTATATGAAGGGTAGTTTACTAAGGAGTACTGACTCACACAAGGTGAAGTTCCACAGTAGACCTTCTGCAAGCTGAGGAGCAAGGAAGCTAGTCCGAGTCTCAAAACCTCAAAAGTAGAGAAGCCGACAGTGCAGTCTTCAGTTTGTGCTCAAAGGCCCGAGAGCCTCTGGCAAACCACTGATGTTGGTCCAAGAGTCCAAAAGCTGAAGATCTTGGAGTCTGATGTTCGAGGGTGGGCAGGAAGCATCTAGCATTGGAGAAAGATGGAGACCAGAAGACCTAGCCAGTCAAGTCCTTCCACCTTCCGCTGCCTGCTTTTATCCTAGCCACACTGGCAGCTGATTAGATGATACTCACCCACATTGAGGGTGCATCAGCCTCTCCGGGTCCGCTGACTCAAATGTTAATCTCAGTTGGCAACACCCTCACAGACACATCCAGGAAAAGTACTTTGCATCTTTCAATACATTCAAGTTGACATTCAGTATTAACCATCATACCGTCCATCACTGCTCTCTCTTCATCCATCCTTTAAACCTTCCTTGCAGCTTCCCCACTGAGATAACGCACAAGGGTGAGACAGTTGCTCCCCAGAAATGCCAACTTGGTTATTTTCCTAATAAAATTTATCCAAAAGAAGTCTCTTCCCTAAGACAACCACACAGTATGAGAAATGCCAGATTCTTATAAAAATACCTTTAGTCATCAAATATATACAATTATGTTTTTTATGCCTTAGAATGTTCACCTTCTCCTGAAAAATTATGTTCAAATATTAGAACTTCTATAATATGTAAAGCATATTATAATCGCAGTTTTTTAAAACCACGTTCACCACCATAAGCCATAATAAATTGGTTAATCATATTTTAGTTCGCTTTTTTATCTTTCTCAGAACTTAAACAGGTATTTTGATCTGTTTCTTACTGTTTCTTCTGTGCAATTGTAGGAAACCTAATTTTCTTTTTTCTCTTTCTGTGACATATGATGATGCTACATCATATGTATAAAGTGTGTTAAATAAAGCATATTTACGTATAATTATGTGAGCTGATTGGAATAAACCGTAATGCTTTCATCTTATAAATTATGATAAAAATCAGTCCTAGGGTCCAATAATTTGTCCAAAATTACAAGAGAGTGAATGTCTAAGCTAGGTGTAGACCCCTGGCTTCCCTGTGCTGTGTAGCTGCTCCTCTTCACCATGTACATTTCCTAGGATCAGAGGTTCCCATAGCACCAAGCGGCAGAGCTGGTGGGTGAAGTATGATCATTGGCACCTGCTTTGTGCTTGGTGCTTTTCATGTGTCTCTTCAATACCTCCAAAATATGTAGAATTGTCTGAATCCTGAAAGATTTTTGCTTCAATTTTGTATATGATCTCCCCATGTCCCAACCATGAGAAGAGTGAAAACTTTCTGAAACAGGATAGAGCATAAACTAAGCCATATAAAATAGAACATAAGTCATGTATCTGTGACAGTGGACACAACACTCATTTTTGGAAAAGTTGGTAAATTAAAAGAACACCTAAGTGTCTTCGTGTGAAGACCTCTGCTAGAGAAAAGTCAGAACGTCTGTACACAGTCAATTATGCTTCCAACATCAGGTGGGGTTAATGCTTTAATGTATAGATGATAGGGAGAATGAAGCTCAGAGAGATTACATAGTGTGGGGAAGATCACAGGGTTAAGATTCAAACACAATTCTTTGTGACTCCAGATCCCAAACTCCTTTGCATTCTGCTTTATGTTCAGGAGAGTATGTTTCTTGAGTTCTTTCTGAGAGGACATTGTGCAAAGAAAGCTCTGAGCAGAGCAGGGAAACCTCATCAGATTATTCAGTCTGTTAGAATCCAGTCCGTGAGTAAGCTGCTGCTTTCATGAGCTACAACTGCAGTCTGTTGCTGAGAACATCAGTTCCCCAGTGTGTAGAGGGTGAGGGTGGAAGGAAAGGGAATACAGTTCCAAAAGAACAGCAGAGTTGAACACTGAATTCAAGGACAAATACAGAAACTCACATTGACTCATTCATGAATGAATGAAAGGTGAATATGAGAAGGGTATCCTAGATTACCCTCAATAATGTTCTAATTAAACCAAAGGCAAGAGGCAGAGAAATATGTGTGAACAGGAAGGACAATGACTCGTGTGTGTTGTGTGTCACAACATTCTGTGCTATGCTTCTTTTAAATCCACAAAATAATTCCTTTCATGTCTTATGTTTTTCCTCTCTGTCACATCCTTTCTTTGAGGCTCAGGAATTATTACCAGTTCCACAGTATTCTAGGAATCCCTTATTACTTGTATAAAGTTATAAATATTATGCATAGTCTATGTGTCTGTTAGAAAATCTTATTATAAAAAAAAGTTGACAGTAGAACTCTAGGTATGAAAGGATGAAATTGGAATGTGCAGTATATCATATTTCCTCTCTGCTGGGAGAATAAGGGAATAGCATGCCTCTTTTCCATACTGTTTTTAGCTCTAGAAGTGAAGTGGGTATCTTTTCACAGGAAGGAAGCACAACTGCTTCAAGACCACTTTCATATCAGATTTTTTTTATATATTTTATTTTAGGTTCAGTGATAGATGTGCAGGTTTGTTATACGGGTAAGTTGTGTGCCAAGGGGGTTAGGTGTGCAGATTATTTCATCAGCCAGGTGATAAGCATAATACCTGATATGTAGTTTTCTGATCTCCCATCTCTCCCTTCTCCCACTCTCCACTTCAACTAGGCCCACTGTCTGTTGTTTCCGTCCTTGTGTCCATTTGTTCCCAAGGTTTAGCTCCCACTTATTAGTAAGAGCATATGATATTTGGTTTTCTGTTTCTGCATGAATTCCCATAGGATAATGGTCTCCAGTTCCATCCATGTTGCTGCAAAGGACACAATCTCTTTTTGTGGGAATGTAGTATTCCATAGTGTATATGTATCACATTTTCTTTATTCAGTCTATCGAGCATTTAAGATGAATTCCATGTCTTTGCTGTTGTGAATAGTACTGCAATGAACATACACGTGCATATGCTTTTATGATAAAACAATTTATATTCCCTTAGGTGTATACCCAATAATTAATTGCTGGGTCAAATATTAACAGTAGTTATATTTTAAGTTCTGAGAAATTCCCATAATGCTTTACACAGTAAACTAATTTACCTTCTCAACAACACTGTGTGTTTCCTTTTCTCTGCAACCTTTCCAGTATCTGTTATTATTTTACCTTTTAATAGTAGCCATTCTGACTGGTATGAGATGGTATCTTACTGCGGTTTTGATTTGAATTTTTTTAATAATTAGTTATAGTGAAGATTTTTTCATATGCATGTTGGCCGCATGTGTGCCTTCTTTTGAAAATTGTCTGTTGATGTCCTTTGCTGACTTTCTGATGAGGTTATTTGTTTTTTGCTTGTTAATTTGTTTAAGTTCCTTACAGACTGAATATTAGACCTTTGTTAGATGCACAGTTTGCAAATATTTTCTCTTTTTCTCTAGGTTGTCTGTTTACTCTTTGGTAGTTTCTTTTGCTGTGAAGAAGCTCTTAAGTTTAATTAGGTCCCATTTGTCAATTTTTGTTTTTAATTTCAAAAGCTTTTGGCGTCTTCATTGTGGAATCTTTGCCAGGGACTAGATTCAGAATGCTATTTCCTAGGTTATCATGTAAAGTTTTTATTGTTTTAGATTTTACATGTAAGTTTTTAATACATCTTGAATTGATTTTTTTATATGGTACAAGGAAGGTGTCCAGGTTTAAACTTCTGCATGTGGGCTAGTCAGTTATCTCAGCACCACTTATTAAATAGAAAATTGTTTTCCCATTGCTTGTTTTGTTATCTTCATTGAAGATCAGATGGTTATAGGTCTGTGGCTTTGTTTCTGGGTTCTCTATTGTGTTCCATTGGTCTTTGTGTCTGTTTTTGTACTAGTACTATGCTGTTTTGTTTACTATAGCCCTGTACCATAGTTTGCAGCTGGGTAACATGGTGCCTCCAGCTTTATTTTTTACTAAGGATTGACTTGGCTATTCATGCTGTTTTTTGGTTCCATATGAATTTTAAAATGTTTTTTTTTCTAATTCTGTGAAGAGCATCATTAGTGGTTTGATAGGAAAGCATTGAGTCTATAAATTGCTTTGATTAGCATGGTCATTAATATTGACACTTCCTAACCATGAACATAGTATGTTTTTCCATTTGTTTGTGTTATCTCTAATTTCTTTGAAATGTGTTTTGCGCTTCTCATTGTAGAGATTTTTTTACCTACAAAAACCACATGATCATCTCGATAGATGCAGAAAAAACTTTCAACAAAATTTAATATCCCTTCATGATAAAAACTTCCAACAAACTAGGCATTGAAGGAACATAATTCAAAATAATAAGAGCCATCTACAACAAACCAACAGTCAGCATCATAATAAACAGGCAAAAGCTGGAAGCATTTCCCTTGAGAGCCAGAATGAGACGGGACTGTACACTCTCACCACTCCTATTTTACATAGTACTGAAAGTCCCAGCCAGATAAATCAGTCATTAGAAAGAAAAAAGCATCCATATAAGAAAAGAAGTCAAACTATCACTGTTTGCAGACTATATGATTCTATACCTAGAAAACTCCATAGTCTACTTGAAGTATTCTAGATCACATAAACAACTTCAGCAAAGTTTTAGTATACAAAATCAGTGTACAAAAATTAGTAGTATTTTTACATACCAACATCCAAGCTGAGACTCAAATCAAACACAATCCCATTCATAATGGCCACAAAAAGAATAAAATGTCTAGGAATTTAATGTCAGACTCTGAACATAGCTTTGAGGTAGGCTGAAGGCAAAAACAGAAACAGGCTTTCTCTATGCAATCTACATTAAGATGTTTTTGGCTATCAATCAGAATTTTTAATGAGTAAAAGGGAGTTGTGTATCATGAATTGGTAAAGCCATTTTGAAAGACATTTCATAAAATGAATTCCTAACATGTTCCATTTGCCTTTGCCCTCCACAATAGAAAAGGAAAGGAATCTTTTGAAAACTTAGTTACCACATTAAGATAACTATATTTTATGTATGACTTGATAAAGTACAGTATTTTACCCACTTGGGTGTAGCTTTTTTCTTTTTAGAAAATATTTTAAGAACACTAAAATGAAATTCTATTGTATGAAGGTAGTTGGGTGGTGGAAATGGAAATGAGAAGAAGGAGAAAAGTCCAAAGGTCCTGTTCTGTACTCTCGATTGACCTGCAAAGTATGTGACCAACTCCAGAGGAACTGCCTTACAGACTTAAAGTATGTATAGTATACAGAGTGTTATGAAGCATAGCACATAAAAGTCATTGTCTTTCCTTTTCATGGATATTTCTGTACCCATTGCCTTTGGTTTGATTAGAATATTGTTTAAAGTAATCTAAAATACACTTTTCATATTTTTCTTTCATTTGTTAATGAATTTCCGTAAAATATTTAAACTTTTCAAGATGCAATATGTGTGTTGAGACTCTGAACATGTAATCTAAATTGGATTCTACATTCCCTTATTTTGCATCAGTTTTAAAATCTATGTTGTTGGTCAGGTTGTTTAGTGCTGTGCCTAAGGTTTAAACTGTAAACCTATGATTTTAATATAAAAAGAATGCATACTATAGTAAAAAAAAAATAGTAAAAAAAATAAAAATAAAATAAACTACAGCATAGGGTTATTGCATTATTAAAGAGAAATAATTTCGTACATTGCTATTCTGAGAGAGCGACCACACATTTAAAGAGAAATGTGTACCAATTCATGTTTGACAACTATACATAAAATCAAATATGCAGCTATTTCTATTTCTTATTTTGTCAAATGCATGGCTATTCCCATAATACTGGCAGGGGTGAAGTAGGGAGGGGGAGTCTTTCGACTCTTCCTACCTCTCAACAACATAACAGGGAAATGAAATGCACATCTGTAAATAAATGCATCATTAGATTCTCATCAATTTGTAAGCTTCACTTGATGTATGGCTAAAATAATCCCACAAGGAAAACTAAAAAAGTGCTTGATTCCAAACACATGCCAAATAGAGGAAGGGAGGGGGTTGATGAATGGGAATCAAATTATTTAAATGAAGAATTTTGCAGATGCTAGAAATATCTTTTACAACAGTCCAAAATGAAGAACTATTTTAAGTACACAGCTACCAATACATTCATTAACAGAGGAGAGCTCTGGACATATTAAAGGAGCACAGTAAAACAACTAATGATGCACTTGAGCAGTAACAGGTTGTCATTAGACCAGCATCTGCTCTCATCAGAGTTAATTATTCAGTTGCTTTGTTTTCCAAGTAGGTGTCTGGTAAAATTTAGCAGAATCTTAATTAAAACACATTTTCAAACTCCTTGGATGCTCATCTCATCTAAAGGAATCAAGACAATTTCCACTATAAACATCAAGCTTCAGTTGAGCTATTAAAGTGAAGAAGGAATTAAGCCAATATAAGGTTTTAGGTATTAACTATTGGGATGCCCAGAGTATGCATATAAGGAAAACCTAGCTTGAGAAACAACCTGTTTTCCCCAAATTACCAACTAGTCATAGCACACAGTCAAATAACAAGTATACTTATACCCCTAATTTGCTTTCACTATGCAATAGAGAAATGGGAATGTGCATATGAACTTGGGACATCAAAAAGACAATCTAAGTGTATGTAGTTACCCTTGAATTATTTATTTAATAATGAAAATATGAAATGTATATACATTTCAACTTCAACATTTGGAATAAATTTTCAGAAAATGAAAATATTTTCCCAAATGACCACTGCTTTACAATCAGCTGCTAATGTATGGAAATACTATTGAGGATCCTACTTAAATCTTTAATATCGACATAAATACAACAAATGTTTGTAATTTCAATATATAACTGATAAAATTATAACATGTATACTGATGTATATCAGTTCAATACTGCTATATCAATATATTGTAAATACAAAAAATATGAAAATTTGGACAGTCAAGAATAATTATTGTGTTTGACCTAATACTTAAGTACTTAGAAAGCATACTGCTGAAGTGAATAGAATACAAGGTAAAATAATAATAATAACTAGGAGGAATAAGCATAGATATATTAGGGCAGTTATTAGAGTGAAATCAGAAAATGCTACCAGCACCTTCAGTATCTATAACACTGTCTGGAGGATAAATGTGAGGCATTCAGTAGAAAGATTCTTTATATGAAAAAAAATAATGAACACTGATTTTATTCTGCCATCAAAGTGAGTGTGGGGTTAGCATATCTCATAAAATGTGAACTTAGCACTCATGGAAAAAAAAAATAAACCATGCTGATTACTTAGTTTCACTATTCTGGATGTTAGGATATAAACTCCTCACACTGGATGGAGTCTATTTGAAAAGGTATCTACTTATTGTAACTATGATATGGGTTCTTTAAAGAATAGAATTATGGTAATTTTTAAAATGTATTTACGAATGTAAATGTATATTTATGAATCATATACACCATGGAATACTATGCAGCCATAAAAAACGATGAGTTCATGTCCTTTATATGGACATGGATGAACCTGGAAACCATCATTCTCAGCAAACTGACACAAGAACAGAAAATCAAACACCGCATTTTCTCACTCATAGGCAGATGTTGAACAATGAGAACACATGGACACAGGAAGGGAAGCATCACACACTGGGATCTGAGGAGGGAAACTAGGGGAGGAACAGTGGGACATGGGGAGTTGTGGGGGATAACATGGGGAGAAATGCCAGATACAGGTGATGGGGAGGAAGGCAGCAAACCACATTGCCATGTATGTACCTATACAACAATGTTGCATATTCTTCACATGTAAAAAAATTTTTTTTAATGTATTATGAATGAGTAAATCCAATCGGTAATAAAAATAGTTAATATATCCAATGAACTATGAAAGATATTCAGAGTTTCTTCACAGTTTCTTCTCACCAAGAAATAGATGATAACCCTCAACCAGTATGACTAAGCCATCTCTAATGCTCCATTTATATTTTTTCATAATTCTTATTGCTAATTCCATACAGTCTGACTGCCCTATTTTGTCTGTTTATCTAAATTTAGGGCTTTTTTTTCTTTTTTTAACAAATGGGGTCTCACTATGTTGCCCAGCTGGACTCAAACTCCTGAGCGCATGCATAGGGGCTTATTTTATTTATTTTATTTTACTTTAAGTTCTGGGATACGTGTACAGAGTGTGCAGGTTTGCTACATAGGTATACATGTGCCATGGTGGTTTGCTGCACCTATCAACCCATCATCTAGGTTTTAAGCCTACATGCATTAGATATTTCTCCTAATGATCTCCCTTCCCTTGTTCCCCAACCCTTGACAGGCCCCAGTGTGTGTTTCCCTTTCTGTGTCCTTGTGTTCTCACTGTTCAACTACCACGTACAAGTGAGAACATGCAGTGTTTGGTTTTCTGTTCCTGTGTTACTATGCTGAGGATGATGACTTCCAGCTTCATCTGTGTCCCTGCAAAGAACATGACCTCATTTTCTTTTTTATGGTTGCATAGTATCCCATGTTGTATAGGTGCCACATTTTCTTTATCCAGTCCATTAGTAGTGAGCATTTGGATTGGTTCCATGTCTTTGCTATTGTAAATAGTGCTGCAGTAAACATACAAGTGCATGTATCTTTATAGTAGGATTAGTAGGATGACTTATATTCCTTTGGGGGTATACCCAGTAATGGAATGGCTGAGTCAAATGGCATTTCTGGTGGTAGATACTTGAGGAATCGCCACACTATCTTCCACACTGGTTGAACTAATTTACATCACCACCAACAATGTAAAAGTGTTCCTATTTCTCCACAGCCTTGCCAGCATTTATTGTCTCTTTACTTTTTAATAATTGCCATTCTTAGTGCCATGAGATGGTATCTCATTATGGTTTCGATTTGCATTTATCTAATCATCAGTGATGATGAGCTTTTTCTCATATGTTTGTTGTCTGCATAAATGTCTTCTTTTGAGGGGTATCTCTTCATATCCTTTGCCCACTTTTTGATGGGGTTATTTTCTTATTTCTTGCAAATTTGTTTTAAGTCACTTGTAAATTCTGGATATTAGACATTTGTCATATGGGTAGATTGCAAAATTTTCTCCCATTGTGTAGGTTGCCTCTTCACTCTGAAGCTAGTTTCTTTTGTTGTGCAGAAGCTTTTTAGTTTAATTAGATCTCATTTGTCAATGTTGGCTTTTGTTGCAACTGCATTTGGTGTTTTAGTCATGAAGCCTTTGCCCATGTCTATGTCCTGAATGGCATTGCCTAGGTTTTCTTCTGGGTGTTTATGGTTTGGGGTCTTAAGTCTTTAATCCATCTTGAGTCAATTTTTGTATAAGATGTAAGGAAAGGGTCCAGCTTCAGTTTTCTGCATATGGCTAGCCAGTATTCTTAGCACCATTTATTAAATAGGGAATCCTTTTCCCATTGCTTGTTTTTGTCAGGTTTGTTGAAGATCAGATGGTTGTAGTTGTGTGGTGTTATTTTTGTTCCATTGGTCTATATATCTGTTTTGGTATCAGTACCATGCTGTTTTGGTTACTATAGCCTTGTAGTATAGTTTGAAGTCAGGTAGCATGATGCATCCAGCTTTGTTCTTTTTGCTAAGGGTTTTCCTGGCTATACAGGCTCTTTTGTGGTTCCATATGAAATTTAAAGTGGTTTTTTCTTATTCTGTGAATAAAGTAAATGGTAGTTTGATGGAAATAGCATTGAATCTACAAATTACTTTGGGAAGTGGAGCCATTTTCATGATATTGATTCTTCCTATCCATGAGCATGGAATATTTTTCCATTTGTTTGTGTATTCTTTTATTTCCTTGAACAGTGGTTTGCAGTTCTCCTTCAAGAGATCCTTCACATCCCTTGTAAGCTGTATTCATAGGGATTTATTTATGAATAAAGATGGGATGAAAGTAAAAAATGAAGAGGGTACAATAAATTCATTTCAAGCAAGTGACATCATAGCTGTACACATCACTTTAGTTCCATTGACAAGAACTGATGAGCCAATGCAGGAGCAAAGGCCAGGAAATATAGTCTACAGTTAGTCAATCATATACCCAGCCAAATAAATTTTTTAAAAAGATGGGGAGGATATAGTCTTGTGGGCAACTAGCATACCTGGAAGGAAATAAACTGAAACAAATAATCATGTGGGGTTCACCTGCCTTTAACTGAAATAGTCTTTTTGTGAATGGAATTAAAACAATAAGTGAGAGTCCTCCATGTAATCAATGCCTGTGTATTTTCATTAAACAGCAATTAGATAACAGTTTTTCCAGGAATTACTGTTTAATCACTTCCAGTCAATGTCAAATGGAAAACCTTATATTTCTACAAACATATCAAAAAATTTTATCTTTGATCTTAGTTCTTAGAAGCATAAAGTGATCCTGGGTATAATTTGGTCCTGAGCTTCATTTTACAAATGAGAAAACTAACGTGAAAGATTATACAGTGACAAGAAATGGTCTCCCTATATCTGAGATTACTGGCCTGGGAGTCTGGACATCTGTGTTCTAGGCTCTGGTACTACTTCCTGTCTCTTCTTCTCATTCTTCCAAGATTTATGTTGTATTATTTTAGTCCAGAGAAATGAAATAACACCAGCTAGGGGTGAGGTGGGGCTTCAATGCAAGTCTGACTTAAACAAGGTGAAAACATGATAGAATGTAGAAAACTGACTAAGGGACTACAAAGTGAAACATCAACATATTGGCCTCTGTCTTTCAATGATTACTTACCAAAATCTCCTTTTATACATACTATACTGCTTATTTAGCCTGTGATTTCTAGGTCTCATGTTCATCTAATGAAACAAAACAGGGAAATTAAGGCATATGTCACAGGGGAAATATTGTCTTTGTACAGAAATGCACATCATTGTTCATATGGTCTGATTTAACATTCTTTGTCATCATCCTGCAAATCTTAATTATTACAAATTAATTTGAATATAGTAAAAAGCAGTCTAGAAAATTGAATTAGACACAGTCCAGAATTCATTCTTGAGTAAAGTTTGAGAGCTACTTGTGACTACTGGATTCCTCATTATGACATACAAGTTCTTAAAACGGGAGGAATCATACTTTTGCCCAAAGCATTATTCACCCTCAGTCTATTACGAGTGTGATCTTCTTAGACTAGCTGAGGTTTTAAATTATTTGAAACCAACTCAATTCTAGACTCAAAGTAAGGATGTCGTGTCTGGAGGCCAATTCTGTATGGCAGCTAGCATAACTTAGTATAGGGTGGATATTTTGTTTTAAAAAAACATTTTTGACAATTTGTAGGTTTTATTGTTATATTATTCTTTTAGTATTTAATTTAGGGTTAGTAATCTATAAGTTTCAATGCTTCTTAAAGAGATTGGAGCTTTTCACTTTTCATTGTTAATTTTATTTTCCCCCCTTTCTCCCACCCTCCCTGTCTTCCCACCTTTCCTCCTTTTTTCTTTCCTTACAAAAATATTGACTCAGCACTTAGTGTGTACCAGGTACCTGCTAGAGATTAGGGCTATAGAATGAATGAGAAAGTGTCTACTTGCAGTAAGCTTACAATCTATCAGTGAAAACAGATACTAACTTACAAATTTTCTACTATTGTAAAAGTTAATAGTGCACTCTCTGGATTTGAGGATTTAAAAATCTCCTTTCACCAATTCTGCCCTCTGAACTTCTGGAAAATATCCAAGTTCAACCCAAAGAACATTCTTTGTTGTAAAAAATGCTTTTCATATTAATTTCAGATCAACAAAAAGGCTTCTGAATTCAGGCTTTAAAGGCATATGCAAATAAGTGGTTCATAAGACAGTCACATATATGGGCACACCCACAGCTTTCCTATCCCCCAAAGCACTCCATGGCCAGAGAAATAGGGAGTTTCCTCAGTAAACATGGAATTGACTGTTAAACTCAATAATGCAAATTTTATTTTATTTTTTTCAGTTTCTCTGGTCATACAGTACACCTCTCTACAAAGGTTTGTGGATCTGCTATTATTTTAATGAGTTAGTCAGCTTGAAATTTAAGAATGGATTATAAAGTCCTGACTTTATACAACAAAAAGGGAGACAGAGAGAGACAAAGAAAGAGAAAGAGGTATTGCACAAGGAAACTTAAAAATCCCACCACAACAGATGGCTTGTGCCATTTTGAATTTCATCTCCCTAAGGAGCAAACCCTTGTAGAGGCTATTAAAGCTGCTGTTTGCATGAAAAAATGCTATTTCAATATTGATGGCTATATATGTGTGACCTCCATTGAAAACAAAGTCACAGAGATTTACCCTTATTTCAGAGGAGTGAAACAATGAGGTTGGAAGACTAAACCCACCCAGTGTCACATGCACTTTTGAGAACTGATTAAAGTGACAGCAGTGAAACCAAATTGCACCACTCAATACAAGATTTGCCTCAAGGAATAAAAATAAAATAGGCATATTACTCCTTAAAGACACATATTTTATTTAGTTGTTAAGAGTAGAGTGTTGGAATTTTGAAGAACTGTTGCTATTTAATAGAGGTGAAAGTTTTAATGTGAATACTGCCTGTGTGAGCGCGTGTGTGCAAAGTTGGCGTGACACATTCTGCTCAAATTAGACTTCTAAATAACTAGTAACAGCTGTGGTGCTTAGAAATCGGTTTGGTTTAAATGATGATGTCATGTGCTTATATAAGTAAAAAAGGTGCACTTATTGAATGGCAGAGTATATAATTCACTTTTTATCTGAAGGAGACAGTGTAGCTACCTTCATTTAGAGGCTGTAAATATGCCATACTTAAAAATAAATTATATTTTTCAACACACCTAAAATGTTCGTTTTCATGCACTACTTAAAAGTATGTATGTCATATACATAGCAGAGATAAGAGCAGACATATAAAAATTATTTTGTGGCAGCAAGAAAAATTACCCAACATTTATATCCTGTACCTGAATTAAGACTTGTAATATGGGTGACTGGGAACCTCCATCCATGGTTAAAATAATAAAAATGAGTAAACATCAGGAAATAAGTTTGCAGAATTACATTTTTATTTTCTAAAGGCACATTAAGAGCAGAAGCTAGTAAATAAAAACCACTTTGAGAAGCAGTTATAATTAAGGTACTAATTCTCTTTTCTATTGGTAAATACTGAATAGAGATTAATGTCAGGAAACATGCTTTCCCTAAAATTTAGGAAAAAAAGTCATGCAATAAGCACAATTAATATTTTTAGCCTATCTGACTATAACGATTTGAGAAATGGATGGCATTTGAATGGAGAAAAGAGGGCACATTTTAAAATTAAGTATATAATGAAGATTCTTCTCTATTACTAGAGGTCTGAAATCATGAGTAAGTCTAAATCTGACGTCTCTCTTCACACTCACAAAGATAGAACGATAGCAGTTAGCAGCACAACATACTTATTTTGATATTGTCTTATAAAAGACCAGGTTAATTATAAAAGCATTATTCATTTCTGTGAAAAGATTTCCTGCATGTTCTTGATTAAAGAAAAGCTCAAAAGAAATGAATTATTTTTGTTTTGAAACTAAAAATATGGCTCTTTTAAATGCCTTTCCTTCCAAAGCCTTAAAAGAGAGAGAGAGAGAACAGCTTCTCATTCAGAAACATAGAAGACAAGTGCTCTTCCAGGGAAGCTTACATTATTATTCGCTCTCTGCACCCCTCGTCTTTAACATTGAGGGAATCTGGTGCTAACATACTTTCTTTGCAAAATCACCAGTGCCTCTCATTTCAGCTATTAAGTATTTAAAGGCAAGTAGTTTGAGAGTGAGTCTAGCTCTTCTAATCCTGTGTGGGCTAAATAAAGTCCAAAGCCTCAAAATGGCTTGCCATCTTAGGGAAGGAAGGAAGAAGTGTTTAAGAGGACACATAGAGGAAGAAGTGTTTCCAAAAGAAGTTATGGTGATATAATATGGTAAGCAAAAAAAAAAAAAAAATGTTTGCTATGTCCTACACTCAGCTGGAACATCTCCTGTTTGGAGATATTTCACAAAATGATTTCACAGACAAATGGTTTAATGCATGGCCAGCCAATTTAGCCTTTATTTTAAATATATTCTTTATGCATATAGATATTTTGAGATTGTGCCTTCTGGAATGATTACTGAAACCACATTGAAAAGTCATTATGCAGAAACATGGGTGTACAAATAGTTCATAGCTTAGGGGAACTATAAATAGAACTGACTGAATCTTGTTAAAGAGTTCATGTCCTGGTTATTTAAAAGAACTATTTTGATGGCATCGATTAGCTATAACACTTCTAATTAGCATTTCACTAAAATAAAGTACAAAAACAATCACACTCAATTTTTGGAAAGGATATTGGTGAAAAATACACTAAACTGAAAAATAAAATATGGTCTAATTCCAACAACAGGGCAAGTTTTTTTTTTCCTTTATGTCATAATTTTTTAACTCTAAGGACATATAAAGCAAATACCGTAATTTTTAGGTTTACATATTCTAGAAACCAATGGTAACAGGAAAATACAGAAATATCTAACCAGATTCTTAAAATTTCACTGACAATTGTTTGGAACAAAGTAATTAATACCCCGTAAATCATTCTAATATTATGTGATGATGACAATTACATGTGGTTGTGGTATAACACTAGTTATTATCAAAGGGGTAACAAAATATGATTTTTAATTCTTTAGGTATATTTATAAATTTGATACAATAAAACTGCATGCTAGTCTTAATAAAATCCCAACATCTTATCTTAGAAAATAGTCCGTGAGTTGTGATACTCTCACTATATTATCACTCTTCTCAGGGAATCCTTAAGTGACTACAGTCTCCATTTCAAACTTACCATTTGGCATTTCAAATTTAATGGATAATTGCTTGTATTTAGCAATTTTAGGAAGAAATGGATAATGTTTTGATACCTTCGGTGGACTACTAAAGGATGCTGAGACATACTTAACATCTACAGATATAGATATTTATATGTCTGCATATATGTATGAAATATATTTGCTGATGTGTATATACATGTCTGTGTATATACATACATATATCCTGCTTCAGCAATTTATAAGATCACAACATCTATCTTAGTAAAAAACTACCTTGTTTGGGGATTACTGTGCACAATCTTAGCCCTGAATGAAGTTGGAAGTTTATAACCTCACAGACATTTATGGCTAGTTTTTTAAACTTTGACGAGTTTAAATTTTACATTATTGAACAGTTTAGTTATCTATTGCATGAAACTATTTGAAAGTATTTAAAGTATGACTTACTCATGGATACCAGATTTTAAAAGCTTGCTATATGTAAAACTATTTTTAAAGCAGTCCATCTATTAGGCTCAATGTTAAATATCACTGTAAAAACAAGAAATAAAATATTGGATAACAAATTCAAACACCCAACACAAATATTTCTATCTTATTTTTCATGGGAAAATAAAAAATAAATGTCTTATCTCAAAATACGTAAAGAAAGATAGTTTAGGCTTTTACATAGTGCATGAGCGTGGGAGTGATTTCCTTGATTTTCACATAGTTCTTTCCCTCAACATATTAATACTCTTTTCTCAGTTCCTCCATCTCTTTAGCTGCTAACAAGGGTAATGTCAACCCAGCTGAAATTGATTAACCAACAACAATCTCATTTTAAATCCTTTGTAAATAATTTAAATGTACAAACCTTATGAAAAGTGGTATGATACAACATGATGCTTTAAGAGTTCAAAGAAGGTTGTGCATAATATTTAAATGGGACTAACTGTTTCATTCTGTGTCCTGTGAAGCATTATGCATACAGAATACTGAAGTGTGTGGTGGGAAAATTAATGCATAATCCCATGAACAACAGGAAAGATGTTTTTACAACATATGCCAATGATATAGTCATTTGCCACCACTTACTTAAATGAACCCAAAAGATAGATAGCATTTTGGGCTTTTATCCAAATAGGAGGGTCTGGTGGGCAATTGCAAAAGCTGCAAAACTAAAGGAAATCACTCTGAATGGATTTAAAATTAAAATCTTATGGTTTAATTTAGATCTGCCTTATTAATCCATATTAATGGATAGTAATCACTTCAATTATTATTTCCATGTATTAAAAGAATATTTTCATAAGATCCACAATGAAGTTGGATCTATGTGAGGAAATAAAATGATTCAAAAAAAACGGCTAAGCTTAAATAATATCACCATATGAACTTGGACACATCTTTCACTGCTTAAATTAATCAGATTATTCAATCATACAAACATATTCAAACATACAAGTGATACAGTACAGTTATTATTTTTTCATTCTGGGATACCTTGTTGAAGAGAAAACCAGAAACCTTTTAGCCTTTAATCAGGCTAGTAATAATAATCTACCATCAGCATTAATTGGTTCTGAGGCAAGTATCTGACCTAAGATAAGCCGAGCTAAATCTAAAGATTCTTTAAAAATAAATTACGGATGGAGAGCAATAAGTTGCGAGTCAATAAGTTGTGATATGTGACGCTTGGAATTTGGTGGTTATGTTTTCTGCCAGATGGACTGAAAGACAGAAGGCATTGTTTGCAGCAGAGAATAGTATCCTGAAAGCATTCACAGTGTTGTGTATCTGTTAACTCTGAGGGCTCACCAGACCCTTGCTGATCAGAGTTGCATTAGGTACTCCATTGTCCTTCAAATACCTCTCTTCTGTCTAATACAGCTCAAGTCATCTTCCTATTCCTTGAGCTCAAAAGAATTATAATTAAAATATCAATAAATAAGTAAACAGTTTTGATCATTTACTGGATGCTTACCATTTTTGAAGACATTTAGAAGAATCAGTAGATTTAGACACAGTACAGGAAGGTACAATCAACTCATCCAAACTATTGTTACCCAGCACACATTAGCTATACCGAAGTGTGTAAGACACAGTCTTGGGATAAAAGCCAAAAATTGGAATAAATAAAAGGGAAAAGGCTGGTGCAGTGGCTTACATCTATAATCCCGGCACTTTAGGAGGCTCAGTCAAGCAGTTGACTTGAGCCACAGAGTTTGAGACCAGCCTGGGCAACATGGCAAAACTTTGTCTCTATAAAAAATACAAAAATTAGCTGGGCGTAATGGCTTGTGCCTGTAGTCCCAGTTACTTGGGAGGCTGAGGTAGAAGGATCCCTTAAGGCTAGAAGGTGGAGCCTGCAGCAAGCTGTGATCATGCCACAGCACTCCAGCCTGGGATACAGAGCCAGTCCCTGTCTCACAAAACAAAAATACAGGTGCTTAATAGAAATTAAACCTAGGGTATAGAGTAGGAAATTCTAGGTTGCTTAGAGAAGTTAAACTAATATAGTGGTTGAGGGAGGTCAACCCTCCCTCACGGACCTGAGGGCAGCCTTACATAAGCCCTATTTGGCAAAGAATTCCTAAACTGCTCCGAAGCTTCCTCCCTATAATTCTTTCCCATGCTCAGGCACAGAATTTTTGGGAAGGCTGGGAAAAACAGAATTGCAGCTGAAGTGGAAATATGGTGGACAAGAATTGTTTACATTATGACCAGGACCATGAAAAGGACTATGAACATCAAAAGCAGGCGCCAACACAGCATGACAATAGACCAGATAGAAGAAGGCAAAAGTCAACAGGGATCCAGGTCCCCACTCAGACCAGATTCCCTCCTGCCCCCTCCAGGGTCCTGATAAAGGATGGGATGTAAACTCAATCACCATCCCCCAGTTTAGATCACCCCCAGGTGAAAAGAGAAGCAGTATAACCCCGAATTTTCATTGTGTTAGGTTTAAATTCATAATTGATAACATTTAAAACAGACTATGACTGAGATAGCTTGAAGAGGCAGAGGCAGGTATATATTTTTTATCCCAAGGAGAACTCATCAGCTAGTTGAGTTTAGTTAAAATATATAGAAGTATTTTATGATGTTAAGCCTCATGTTTAAATCTTTAATCCATCTAGAGTTAATTTTTATATAAGGTGTAAGGAAGGGATCCAGTTTCAACTTTCTGCATATGGCTAGCCAGTTTTCACACCATTTATTAAATAGGGAATCCTTTCCCCATTGCTTGTTTTTGTCAGGTTTGTCAAAGATCAGATGGTTGTAGTTGTATGGCATTATTTCTGAGGTCTCTGTTCTGTTCCATTGGTCTATATCTCTGTTTTCATATCAGTACCATGCTGTTTTGATTACAGTAGCCTTGTAATATACTTTGAAGTCAAGTAGCGTGATGCCACGAGCT
>NW_016107493.1:1004745-1010612 GCF_001604975.1 Cebus imitator | reverse complement strand
TTTTTTCTTTTTTGCTTAGGATTGTCTTGGCTATGCAGGCTCTTTTTTGGTTCCATATGAAGTTTCAGGTGGTCTTTTTATTTTTCCCAATTCTGTGAAGAAAGTCATGGGTAGCTTGATGGGGATAACATTGAATATATAAATACTTTGGGCAGTATGGCCATTTTCATGATATTGATTCTTCCTAACCATGAGGATGGAATGTTTTTCCATCTGTTTGTGTCCTCTCTTATTTCCTTTAGCAGTGGTTTGTAGTACTCCTTGAAGAAGTCCTTTACATCCCTTGTTAGGTGTATTCCTAGGTATTTTATTCTCTTTGTAGCAATTGTGAATGCAAGTTCACTCATGATTTGACTCTCTGTCTATTATTGCTGTAAAGAAATGCTTGCAATTTTTGCACATTGATTTTGTATCCTGAGACTTTGCTGAAGGAGATTTGGGGCTGAGACAATGGGGTTTTTAAATAAACAACCACATAATCTGCAAACAGGGACAATTTGATGTCCTCTCTTCCTGTTTGAATACTTTTCATTTCTTTCTCTTGCCTGATGGCCCTAGCCAGAACTTCCAATACTATGTAGAATAGGAGTGGTGTGAGAGGGCTTCCTTATCTTATGCCAGTTTTCAAAGGGAATGCTTTCAGTTTTTGCCCATTCAGCATGATGTTGATGGTGGGTTTGTCATAAATAGCTCTTATTATTTTGAGGTATGATCCATCGATGCCTAGTTTACTGAGAGTTTTTAGCATAAAGCGCTGTTGAATTTTGTTGAAGGCCCTCTCTGCATCTATTGAGATAATCATGCGGTTTTTGTCTTTGGTTCTGTTTATGAAATGGATTATGTTTATAGATTTGTGGATGTTGAACCAGCCTTGCATCCCCAAGATGAAGCCGACATGATCATGATGGATAAGCTTTTTGATGTGCTGTTGGATTCAGTTTGCTAGTATTTTACTGCAGATTTTTGCATCAATATTCATTATGGATGTTGGCCTGAAATTTTCTTTTTTAGTTGCATCTCTGCCAGGTTTTGGTATCAGGATGATATTGATCTCAGAAAATGAGTTAGGGAGGATTCTCTTTTTGTATTGTTTGGAATAGTTTCAGAAGGAATGGTGTTAGCTCCTCTTTGTAGCTCTGGTAGCATTCAGCTGTGAACCCATCTGGTCCTGAATTTTTTTTGGTTGGTAGGCTATTAACTGCTGCCTCAACTTCAGACCTTGTTATTGGTCTATTCAGAAATTCAACTTATTCCTGGCTTATTCTTGGGAGAGTGTAAGTGTCCAGGAATTTGTCCATTTCTTCTAGATTTACTGGTTTATGTGCATAGGGGTGTTTGTAGTAATCTCTGATGGTAGTTTGTATTTCTGTGGAATTGGTGGTGATAGCCCCTTTCTCATTTTTTATTGCATCTTTTTGAACTTCTCTTTTTTATTTTTTATTAGTCTGGCTAGTGGCCTATTTTGCTGATCTTTTCTAAAAAACAGCTCCTCAATTTATTGATTTTTTCAAGAGTTTTTTGTGTCTCTATCTCCTTCAGTTCTTCTCTGATCTTAGTTATTTCTTTTCTTCCACTAACTTTTGAATTTTTTGATCTTCCTCCTCTAGTTCTTTTAATTGTGATGTTAGGTAAGGAAAGATTTTAGATCTTTCCTTGCTTCTTATGTGGGTATTTAGTGCTATAAATTTCCCTCTAGACACTGCTTTAAATGTGTCCCAGAGATTCTGGTACATTGTGTCTTAGTTCTCATTGGTTTTGAAGAACATATTTATTTCTTCTTTCATTTCATCATTTATGAAGTAATCATTCAGGACCAGGTTGTTTAGTTTCCAAGCAGTTGTGCGATTTTGAGTGAGTTTCTTAATCCTGAGTTCTAATTTGATTGCACTGTGGTCTGAGAGACTGTTATGATTTCCATTCTTTTGCATTTGCTGAGGAGTGTTTTACTTCGAGTTATCTGGTCAATTATAAAATAAGTGTGATGTTGTGCTGAGAAGAATGTATATTCTGTTAATTTGAGGTAGAGAATTCTGTAGATGCCTATTAGGTTTGCTTGGTCCAGATTTGAGTTTAAGTCCTGGATATCCTTGTTAATTTCCTATCTTGTTGATCTGTCTAGTATTGATAGTGGGGTGTTAAAATCTCCCATTATGAAAACCTAGGCCATACCATTCAGGACATAGGCATGGGCAAAGACATCATGACTGAAACACTGAAAGCAATGTCAACAAAAGCCAAAATAGACAAGTGAGATCTAACTAAGCTCTAGAGCTTCTGCACAGCAAAAGAAACTATCAATAGAGTGAACCAGCAACCAACAGAATGGTAAAAAATTTTTGCAATCTACCCATCTGACAAAGGGCTACTATCCAGAATGTATAGAGAACTTAAACAAATTTACAAGGAGAAAACAACCCCATCAAAAAGTGGGCAAAGGATATGAATAGGCACTTTTCAAAAGAAGACATTTATGCAGCCAACAAACATATGAAAAATGCTCATCATCACTGGTCATTACTGAAATGCAAATCAAAACCACATTGAGATACCACCTCATACCAGTTAGAATGGTGATCATTAAAGAATCAGGAGACAACAGATGCTGGAGAGGATGTGGAGAAATAGGAACACTTTTACACTGTTGGTGGGAGTGTAAATTAGTTCAACCATTGTGGAAGACAGTGTGACGATTCCTCAAGGATCTAGAAATAGAAATTCCATTTGACCCAGAAATCCCATTACTGGGTATATACCCAAAGGATTATAAATCATTCTACTATAAAGACACATGCACACATATGTTTATTGCGGCACTGTTTAAAATAGCAAAAACTTGGAACCAACCCAAATGCCCATCAGTGACAGAATGGATAAAGAAAATGTGACACATATACGCCATGGAATACTATGAAGCCATAAAAAAGCCTTTGCAGGGACACGTGTGAAACTGGAAATAATCATTCTCAGCAAACTGACAGAAGAACAGAAAACCAAACACCGCATGTTCTCACTCATAAGTGGGTATTGAATAATTAGAACACATGGACACAGAGAGGGAAGCATCACACACCGGGGCATGGAAGGTGAGGGGCTAGGGGAGGAATAGCAGGGTGTGGGGGTATTGGGGAGGGATAGCATTAGGAGAAATACCTAATGTAAATGACAGGCAATGGATGCAGTAAACCACCACCATGGCATGTGTATACCTGTGTAACAAACCTGCATGATCTGTACATGTACCCCAGAACTTAAAGTATAATAAAAACGTATATAGAAGTATTTTAAATCTGTTCAAATACATAGTCATGTAAAAAAAGTCTGGAAGAAGGAAAGGATACTCATATATATTAAATAGTGAAATGCACCATTCATTAATTATATAATCCCCCAGAGACTGTACAGTTCCTGAATATGGATATTAGGTCCCAGAAGACAGGAAATGTAATGGAAACAAACTTTCTATTTATGTAATCTAAATTATTATTACAAAATTGACTTTTGATGATAAGGTATATTGACATTCAGTGAAGAAAAAAAAAATTTTAATATGTGGCTTGCTATATAAACCTAGAATATGTAAACTCCAGACTTGAACTTGGAATATTTAGGTCCTAGCTCTGTCTTATATGAGTATGTTCTTGAGTAGGTCACTGAACAGATCTGAGATATGCCTTATTAACCTGTAAAACAGAGAAAATAAAACCTTTTCTACCTACCTCATAGAATTGTTATGAAACCAAATGACAATATATGAGAAAACACCTTAAAAATTCAAAACTTTTTAAAGACATAAGATTAAAAAGGTAACACTCAAATAGCAACTTTCTCATAAGGAGTACTTAGTATATGACTTTGATTATGCATAAATTATTTATGAGTAGCTTGGACATAATTTAGAAGTAAAGTAATCCCAGATTTTTGATGGTTTAATAAAACACACTTAGATTTCTTGCTCATGCTATGTATCTAATAAAAATTGGCAGGATACTGCTCCACAGTTGCTTGGAACTCCAGGCTAACAAAATCTGCATTATTTTGTAATGCTGCTATATCGAGAAGTGACATCAGAATTTGCCACATCACTGGAACAGCAAGTATATGGGGGGTACATATACTCACCCTTAACTGCTTCAGATGAAACATGACACACTTCCCTTCCATTCAAGGCCCATTGGCCACAATTTTTTACATAACTCCCACCTAATTGCAAGGAAAAAAGTCTTTGCATGTATCCAAATAAAAAAAGAAAGAGAAGTGGATATGAATATGCTTTATAATCTCTAATAAAAAGACACCATGAGGAATAGAAAAGATTTATGAAGCATGTTAATATATTTTAAAAGACATATTTAATTGGGAAGAGGAAACATATATATGTCTGAATATATTTATAATATAATATATAATTATATTATTTATATTATATACATTATATCACATTATAATATACATTATTGTATTATAATTAAGATATGTGTTAATTAAAACATGAGTAAGTGCAATATTTCTAGTGACTATCACTTCAAAAAGCCCAAAGATGGGGACATATGGTGGGCCTCACTGTTTTTTTCTGAAAATCACACATCATCTTCCTTTCTTCTGATAATAGTGTCTTTATTTTCCTTTGCAGAATCATAATTTGCATCATCTCAGCCTATGTGCCAGAGGGGTGCCTGACCCAGAAGTGACCATATTCAATTATTCCAGCAACAATGACTGGACTATGACCCCAGTACAGGAAAATGTAAGTCAATTATAAGATTATTTTTGTACTAATGATGGAGAAAATTTCTTTTTCCAGTGGAATTACAACTTGAACTAAAAATATAAGCCTGGAGCTGCAAGAGGTCATCACATGGAAAGAGGAAGAAAGAATTTTTAAATAGGAAAAGAATAAAGAGGAATTAATGACATCAAATCAATGGATCCAGCAGAGCCTGAAAAATACAGCAGCGCCAAAAGGTTCTCCATTTTGCTTCAGTTGAGTTTCTGTGGCATGCCATGGAAGTAGTCCTGACATACATGGGAACTTTATGGGTTGGAATACTTGCATTGGGCTTGACAAGGAAGGAGTGTCAAAAGTGAGCTCTGGAATAAGAGTAGGACTTAGCTCCATAGGAGGGGCATGGATAACATCAGTGATGATCAATAGCATAAGGAAAATACAGAGGCTGTAATGATGCATATTGAATTAGCTGGCCTGGAAAGTATATGGTGGTTAATAGTGACAAACAGAATTGAATGAGTAGTGCAGAAATAGATTATAAATGATCATAAAATCCAGACACACTGTTTTTAATTTGGTAAATAAGCAGTGGGGTGCTATACCAGAAGACAATGAAACACAAATGAAACCAACAGAAATAGCACAGATACATGGGGTCTCCTAAACTATTGACATTATCAACTCCAGACAGTAAAACTATGCTTACCATAGTTGAGTAAATAAAATCCAACCTTAAATTTTTGTCATGGAACTCGAAACTATAAATATTGTTATGGCGGCTGGGCGCAGTGGCTCACGCCTGTAATCCCAGAACTTTAGGAGGCAGAGGTGGGCAGATCACGAAGTCAAGAGATAGAGACCATCCTGGTCAACACAGTGAAACCCCATCTCTACTAAAAATACAAAAATTAGCTGGGTGTGGTGGTGCACACCTAGAGTCCCAGCTACTCAGGAGGCTGAGGCAGGAAAATCGCTTGAACCTGGGAGGTGGAGGTTGCAGTGAGCTGAGATCGTGCCATTGCACTCCAGCCTAGACAAAAATGAAACCATCTCATGTATAAATGGCTTTCCAGCTGCATCTCATAAGAGAAGGTGCAACAAGCTGCTTCCTGTAAGGTGCAAAAATGCCAAGTTAAGAATG
>NW_016107493.1:992086-1003720 GCF_001604975.1 Cebus imitator | reverse complement strand
GGAGGAAGGCAGCAAATCACACTGCCATGTGTGTACCTATGCAACAATCTTGCATGTTCTTCACATGTACCCCAAAACCTAAAATGCAATAAAATAAATAAATGGAAAAAAAGAGGAAGAGAATAGGCATGTCTGAAATAAAATATAGACAAAGAGGCACAGCTTGAAGTCATCTGAGTGAATTCAGAGAAATGAAGAGAAAAATTTGAAAAAATAGAAAATAGTAGTAAAGTATTCAATCTCTGTCTACAAAGACAAACTCATTTTTTTTAGTTTGTATACTGAATTGTATTAATAGGTTCTCAAATATTAAACTCAATTCATAATTCTTGAATAAATCCTGCTTTGTCAATGCATTTTTTGATATATTTTGAATTTGATTTGCTAAAATTTTGTTTTGAATTTTTTTACCTATGATAATGAGAAATTTTAGCATGTAGATTTCTTTTTCTATGTCTGGGTTTACTTTTAGTATCAGGCTAATTATCAGGCTAATGCTAACCTCATATAGAGTTGGAAAGTGTTACCTTCTTTTCCATTTTCTGAAGAGTTTTTGTAAAATTAATATTATTTCTTTCTTAAATATCTAGTAGAGTTTACCAGTAAAGCTATGCAGGCCCAGAGTTGTCTTTGTAGGAAGAATATTAACTACAGATTTAATTTTTCATTAATAATAGATACAGAGATATTTACATTACCTATTTCTTTTTTAGTGCATTTTGGTAGTTTGTAGCTTTCATAGAACTTGTTCATTTCATCTAGATTGTCATATTATTGATATGATGTTGTTCATGATATTCCTTTATCTTTTAATTTCTGTATACTGTAGTTATGTCATTCTCTCATTTTCATTACTAGAAATCGTGTCTACTATCTTGTTACTAGTTAATCAAACTAGAGATTTATTGCCTTAAAACAATGTGTGTAATAATGTAAAAAACACCAACACAAAGTGTGAAACAATGGAGTGAGATAAACAGGAAGATGGCAGAGTTTTTAAAAGTAAAGTGTCTTCATTTAGACGCAATAAATAAAAGAGGAACAGAATCAGCACATCTGAAAATAAAATATTTTGACTGATTTTAGGGGCAATAAATATTATCAGTTTTAAAGACCAAGTTTTTAATTCATTGATTTTCTCTACTGCTTTTCTGTTTTCTGTTCCATTGCTTTCTCTCAGATATTTATTATTTTGTCTCCTACTTACATTGGGGTTAATTTGCTCTACATCTTTTAGTTTCTTGAGATGACATCAGAGATCTCTGAGTTGAGACACTTCTCATTTTCTAATACACACATTTACTGCTATAATTTTTCTCTTAGTGCTGCCTTAGTCCATCCCATAAAATTTGATACATTGTATTTTTATTTTCATTAAGTGAAAAACAAGTGTTCTAATTTCCCTTCTAATTCTGTCTTTGACCAGTGGGCTAAGTGTGTTCTTCAGTTTCCAAATATTAGGGAATTTTAAAGGATTATTTCATTACTTATTTTAACTTAGTTTTATTGTCCTCAGAAAACAGGCACAATTTATAATCCTTCGATATATACCCAGTAATGGGATTGCTGGGTCAAATGGAATTTCAATTTCTAGGTCCTTGAGGAATCACCACACTGTCTTCCACAATGGTTGAACTAATTTACACTCCCACCAACAGTGTAAAAGTGTTCCTATTTTTCCACACCCTCTTCAGCATCTGTTGTCTCCAGATTTTTTAATGATCACCATTCTAACTGGCATGAGATAGTATCTCAATGTGGTTTTGATTTGCATTTCTCTAACGACCAGTGAGGATGAGCATTTTTTCATATGTTTGTTGGCCTCATAAATGTCTTCTTTTGAAAAGTGTCTGTTCATATACTTCTCCCACTTTTGAATGGGCCTGTTTGTTTCTTGTAAATCTGTTTTAGTTTTTTGTAGATTCTGGATATTAGCCCTTTGTCAGATGGGTAGATTGCAAAATTTTTTTCCCATTCAGCTGGTTGCCAGTTCACTTTAATGATTGTTTCTTTTGCTGTAAAGAAGCTCTGGAGTTTAATTAGATCCCATTTGTGTATTTTGGCTTTTGTTGCCAATGCTTTTGGTGTTTTAGTCATGAAGCCTATGTCTATGTCCTGAATGGTTTTGCCTAGGTTTTCTTCTAGGGTTTTTATGGTGTTAGGTCTTATGTTTAAGTTTTTAATCCATCTGGAGTTAATTTTAGTGTAAGGTGTCAGGAAAGGGTCCAGTTTCTGTTTTCTGCACATTCCTAGCCAGTTTTCCCAACACCATTTATTAAACAGGGAATCCTTTCCCCATTGCTTGTTTTTGTGAGGTTTGTCAAAGATCAGATGGTTGTAGATGTGTGGCATTGCCTCCAAGGCCTCTGTTCTGTTCCATTGTTCTATATCTCTGTTTTGGTACCAGGACCATGCTGTATTGATTACTGTAGCCCTGTAGTATAGTTTGAAGTCAGGTAGCCTGCTGTCTGCAGCTTTGTTCTTTTTGCTTAGGATTGTCTTGGCTATGTGGGCTCTCTTTTGGTTCCACATGAAGTTTAAGGTGGTTTTTTCCAGTTCTGGGAAGAGGGTCATAGGTAGCTTGATGGGAATGGTGTTGAATCTATAAATTACTTTGGGCAGTATCTTTATTTTTACAATATTGATTCTTCCTAACCATGAGCATAGAATGTTTTTCCATCTGTTTGTGTTGTCGCTTATTTCCTTCAGCAGTGGTTTGTAGTTCTCCTTGAAGAGGTCCTTTACAACCCTAGTTAGTTGTATTCCTAGGTATTTTATTCTCTTTGTAGCAATTGTGAATGGGAGTTCAGTCTTGATTTGGCTCTCTTTTAGTCTGTTATTGGTATATAGGAATGCTTGTGATTTCTGCATGTTGATTTTGTATCCTGAGGCTTTGCTAAATTTGCTTATCAGTTTAAGGAGATTTTGGGCTGAGACAATGGGGTCTTCTAAATATACAATCATGTCATCAGAATATAGAGAGTCCAGTCCTATTTGAATACCCTTTATTTGTTTTTCTTGCCTGATTGTTCTGTCTAGAACTTTCAATACTGTATTGAAAAGGAGTGGTGAGAGAGGGCATCCTTGTCTAGGGCCAGATTTCAAAGGGAATGCTTCCAGTTTTTGCCTATTCAGTATGATATTGGCTGTGGGTTTGTGGTAAATAGCTTTTATTATTTTGAGATACATTCCATTGATACCTAGTTTATTGAGAGTTTTTAGCATAAAGCGCTGTTGAATTTTGTTGAAGGCCTTCTCTGCATCTATTGAGATAATCATGTGGTTTTTGTCTTTGGTTCTGTTTATGAAATGGATTATGTTTATAGATTTGCATATGTTAAACCAGCCGTGCATCTCCAGGATGAAGCCTACTTGATCATGATGTATAAGCTTTTTGATGTGCTGTTGCAATTGGTTTGTCAGTATTTTATTGAAGATTTTTGCATCCATATTCATCATGGATATTCGCCTGAACTTTTCTTTTTTTGTTGAGTCTCTGCTGGGTTTTGGTATCAGGATGATGTTGGTCTCATAAAATGAGTTAGGGAGGATTCCTTCTTTCTGTATTGTTTGGAATAGTTTCAGAAGGAGTAGTACCAGCTCCTCTTTGTACATCTCGTAGCATTCGACTGTGAACCCACCTGGACCTGGGCTTTTTAAAATTTTTTTTGGTTGGTAGGCTATTAATTGCAGTCTCAAATTCAGACCTTGTTATTGGTCTATTCAGGGTTTCAACTACTTCTTGGTTTAGGCTTGGGAGGGTGCAAAAGTCCAGGAAGTTATCCATTTCTTCCAGGTTTACTGATTTATGTGCATAGAGTTCTTTGTAGTAATCTCCGATGGTAATTTGTATTTCTGTGGAATCAGTGGTGATATCCTCTTTATCATTTTTTATCACATCTATTTGATTCTTCTCTCTTTTCTTTTTTATTAATCTGGCTAGTGGACTATTTTGTTGATTTTTTCAAAAATCCAGCTCCTGGATTTATTGACTTTGAAGGGTTTTTTTGTGTTTCTATCTCCTTCAGCTCTGCTCTGATCTTAGTTATTTCTTGTCTTCTGTTATCTTTTGAATTTTTTGATCTTGCTCCTCTAGCTCTTTCAATTTTGATGATAGGGTGCTGATTTTTGATCTTTCCTTGCTTCTCATGTGGGCATTTGGTGCTATAAATTTCTCTCTAGACACTGCTTTAAATGTGTACCAGATATTCTGGTATGTTGTGTACTCGTTCTCGTTGGTTTCAAAGAACATCTTCATTTCTGCCTTCATTTCATTGTTTATCCAGCTAACATTCAAGAGCCAGTTGTTCAGTTTCTATGAAGTCGTGTGGTTCTGAGTGAGTTTCTTAATCCCGAGTTCTAATTTGATTGCACTGCAGTCTGAGAGACTGTTATGATTTCCGTTCTTTCGCATTTGCTGAGGAGTGATTTACTTCCAATTATGTGGTCAATTTTAGAGTAGGTGCAATGTGGTGCTCAGAAGAATGTATATTCTGTGGATTGGGGTGGAGAGTTCTATAAATGTCTGTTAGGTTTGCTTGGTCCAGATCTGTGTTCAAGTCCTGGATATCCTTGTTAATAATTTTCTGTCTCATTGATCTGTCTAATATTGATAGTGGAGTGTTAAAGTCTCCCAATATTATTGTGTGGGAGTCTAAGTCTCTTTGTAGGTCATTAAGAACTTGCTTTATATATCTGGGTGCTCCTGTATTGGGTGTGTATATATTTAGGATCATTAGCTCTTCTTGTTGCATTGATCCTTTTACCATTATGTAATGCCTTTCTTTGTCTCTTTGGATCTTTGTTGGTTTAAAGTCTGTTTTATCAGAGACTAGGATTGCAACTCCTGCTTTTCTTTGTTCTCCATTTGCTTGGTAAAACTTTCTCCATCCCTTTATTTTGAGCCTATGTGTGTCCTTGCACATGCGATGGGTTTCCTGAATACAGCACACTAATGAGTTTTGACTTTTTATCCAATTTGCCAATCTGTCTTTTTTGACTGGGGCATTCAGCCCACTTACATTTAAGGTTAATATTGTTATGTGTGAATTTGATCCTGCCATTTTGATGCTAGCTGGTTGTTTTGCCCATTAGTTGACACAGTTTCTTCATTGTGTCGATGGTCTTTACCATTTGGTATGCTTTTGGAGTGGGTGGTACTGGTTTTCTTTCTATGTTTAGTGCTTCTTTCAGGAGCTCTTGTGAAGCAGGCCTGGTCGTGATGAAATCTCTCAGCAATTGCTTGTTTGTAAAGGATTTTATTTCTCCTTTGCTTTTGAAGCTTAGTTTGGCTGGATATGAAATTCTAGGTTGAAAGTTCTTTTCTTTAAGGATGTTGAATATTGGCCCCCACTCTCTTTTGGCTTATAGGGTTTCTGCTGAGAGAGCCACGGTGAGTCTGATGGGCTTCCTGTTGTGGGTAATCTGACCTTTCTCTCTGGCTGCCCTTAGCATTTTTTCCTTCATTTCAACCCGGGTGAATCTTACGATTACATGCCTTGGGGTTGCTCTTCTTGAGGAATATCTTTGTGGTGTTCTCTGTATTTCCTGGACTTGAATATTGGCCTACCTTGCTAGGTTGGGGAAGTTCTCCTGGATAATATCCTGAAGAGTATTTTCCAGCTTGGATTCATTCTCTCCATCACATTCAGGTACACCTATCAAATGTAGTTGAGGTCTTTTCACATAATCCCATATTTCTTGGAGGCTTTGTTCATTTTTTTTCACTCGTTTTTCTCTAATTTTGCCTTCTCATTTTATTTCACTGAGTTGATCTTCAGTCTCTGATATCCTTTCTTCTGCTTGATCGATTCAGCTGTTGAAACTTGTGTATGCCTCTCAAAGTTCTTGTGCTGTGTTTTAGCTCCATCAAGTCNGTCAATTCAGCTATTGAAACTTGTGTATACTCCATGAAGTTCTCAAGCTGCGTTTTTCAGCTCCATCAAGTCATTTATATTCTTCTCTATGCTGTTTATTCTAGTTAGCATTTCACCTAACCTTTTTTCAAGGTTCTTAGTTTCTTTGCATTGGTTAGAACATATTCTTTCAGCTCAGAGAGGTTTGTTATTACCCACCTTCTGAAGTCTGTTTCTATCAATTCCAGATTCATTCTCCATCCCACTGTGTTCCCTTGCTGATGAGGAGTTGCAATCCCTTGGAGGAGTAGAGGCTTTCTGGTTTTTGGTGTTTTCATCCTTTTTGCACTGGTTTCTTCCCATGTTTGTGGATTTATCTACCTGTGGTCTTTGTACTTGGTGACTTTTGGATGGGGTCTCTGAGTGGATGTCCTTTTTGTTGATGTTGAAGTTATTTCTTTCTGTTTTTTAGTTTTCCCTCTAACAGTCAGGCCCCTCTGCTGTAGGACTGCTAGAGGTCCATTCCAGACCCTGCTTGCCTGGGGATCACCTGTGACGTCCTCTGTGTTGTTCTTGCTTGGAACCGCACTCCAGAACTGTTCCTATTTGGCCATCTTGGATCTCCCCCAAACATGATCAATTTTAATAAATATTTTGTGTGCCCTTGAAAATGATGTATATTCTGTTGGTGGGTAGAGTGTTTTATAGGTGTTAAATGGACCAACTTGTTTGGCAGTACATATCAAATCTTCTTTCTCCTTATTGACTTTGTCTACTTATTTTAATGATAATTGAGAAGGGATTATCAGCATTTCTAAAAATATTTGTGGATTTGACTATTTCCACTTGAAGTTCTATTCATTTTTCTTCAGATATCCTGAAGTTCTATTATGAGGTTGGTGCATAAACATTTCACATTGTTATAGCTTCACGATGAATCATGAAGTCATTACAATGAATCATGAATTCATTAGGAAATTACCTTCTTCATTATTAGAACTATTTTTTTCCTTGAAATATACTTCTTCTGATATTAATAATATCTTTTCAATTATTTTAAAAATCAGTATGGCATATTTTTTCCATTCTTTTAGTCTATATGTATCGTATATTTTCAAGGGCATTTCTTATAGACAGCATACAGTTAGATCTTGCTTTTATATCCAATTTAAAATTCATTCCCTTTTAATTGGATATTTAAACCATTTGTACTTAGTGTGATTACCACTATCACACCTTGCTTTTTATTTTCTGTTTATCCCATCTGAACTTTTTTCCCTTTTTTCTTCTTTATTTTCCTTCTTTGGGGTTAATTGAATATTTATGATTTCATTTTCTTTCCCTGTTATCTTATTAACTATAATTTGTTGTTTTATTATTTTAGTGGTTGCTTTATGGTATAGTATATATCTTTAAATTATTATAGTCTATCTTTAAGTGATACAACCACTTTGTATATAATATAGCAACTTTACAACACTATGCTTTCTTTGCTCTCTTCCTGATTTGTGCTATATTTATTATACATTTTACTTTTACATATAAGATCCATACAATATTATTTTCTTAGCCAATTATATTTTTAAAGGATCATATTTTTTAAACATATATATTGTCTATTCACCCATACAGTTATTATTTCCAGTGCTATTCATTGTTTCTTGTAGAGCTATATTTTTTATCTGGAATCATTTTCTTTATACCTGATGAACTTCCTTCTTGTGAGACTTTGGCCCTGATGAATGTTTTCACCTTTTTTATTTCCATAAAATATTAATTTCACCTTTCTTTTTCAAATTATTTTTTACATGCATAAAATTCTAGGTTAATAATTTTATGTTTGGTTTTCTTATTTTCAGGAATTTAAAAGAAATTAATTATTGTGGGTACATAGTTGGTGTATATATTTTTATGTTATGAGCTTCATGAGATGTTTTGATATAGGCATGCAATGTGAAATACGCACATCATGAAGAATGGGGTGTCTATCCCCTAATGCATTTATCCTTTGAGTTACAAACAATCCAGTAACATTCTTTAAGTTATTTTAAAATAATACAATTAAGAAATTATTGACTATAGTTGTCCTATTGTGCTCTCAAATAGTAGGTCTTACCCATTCTATTTTTTTATACCCACTAACCATCCCACCTCCCTGTCAGTCCCCCACTACTCTTCCCAGCCTCTGGTAATCATCTTTCTACTCTCTATAGCCATGAATTCAATTGTTTTTATTTTTAGATCCCACAAATCAGTAAGAACATGTGATATTTGTCTTTCTGTTTTCAGCAATTTTAAAATGTGCTTCACTGTTTTATCATTTGCAGTATTGCTCACAAGCACTTTGTTATCATTCTTATCTTTGTTCCTCCATGTGTAGTATGTGTTTTTTCTTTAGCTTTTAAGATTTTCCCTTTCTCACTGGTTTTGAACGATTTGGTTATAATTTAACTTGCTGTAATTGTCTTCATACTTCCTATAGTTGGAATTCATTGACATTCTTATATCCCAAGGTTATATATTTTATAAGATTTGGTACTCTTAATTAGCCAGGCATGGTGGCACATGCCTGTATTCCCAGCTACTCAGGAGGCTGAGGCAAGGGAATCGCTTGAACTCGGGAGGCAGAGGTTGCAGTGAGCTGAGACTGTGCCATTGCACTCCAGCCTGGGTGACAGAGTGAGACTCCATCTCCAAAAATAAATAAATGAATCAATAAAAATTTTGGTACTCTTTCACCCATTAGATTTTTCAATTTTTTTATTTCCCCACTCGCCAGTGCTTTAGAAATTCTAATTATGTGTATATTTCATTATTTAAAGTTGTTCTACATCTTACTGCTTTTATGTGCATTTAAATTCTCTTTTCCATGTATTTTCCATTTTGTATAGTTTCTAATACTAGATATTCAAGTTGACTAATCTTTTCTTCTACAGTATATAATCTACTATTATTCCCATCCATTATAATTTTCATTTCAGATTTGTGGTTTTCATCTCTCTAAGTTTGATTTGTAACTTTTATTTTCTTTTTAAATTTTTGAAGTTTTACCTTATTCTAGATTCAGAGGGTACATGTACATGTTTGTTTCATGAGTATATTGTGTATTGGTGGGGACTGGGCTTCTAGTGCCCATTACTAAGTGAACCTTACACTCAATGGGTAATTTTTCAACCCTCACCCACTCTCACTGTTCCCCTTTTTTGAGTCTCCAGTGTCTATTATTTCTATTTTTATGTCCATGTGTACCCATTGCTTAGCTCTACTTATAAGTAAGAACATGTGGTGTTTGATTTTCTATTTCTGACTTAATTCATTAAGGATAATGACCTCCAGCTCCATCTATGTTCCTACAAAGGACATGCTTTTATTATTTTTTACATGGTGTAGTATTCTCTGTGTATGTATATCACATTTTCTTTAATCAACCACTGATGAACACTTAGGCTGCTTCAAGGACTTTGCTATTTTGATCAATGTGTATTAACTGTATGAGTGTGAGTGTCCTATTTATATAGTGATTTTGTTTCTTTTGGGTAGATACTAGTAGTGAAATTGCTGAGTTGAATGGTAGTTCTATTTTTTGTTCTTTGGAAAATCGCTATACTGTTTTCCATAGAGGATGAGCTAATTTACATTCCTACCAACAATGTATATACATTCCCTTTTTTCTGCATCCATGTGATTCTGTTACTTTTTAACATTTTAGTAATAGTCATTCTGACTGGTGTAAGCTGATGTCTCACTGTGGTTTTAATTTGCATTTCTCTGATGCTTAGTGATGATGAGCATTTTTTAACGTGTTTGTCGGTTGCTTGTATTTTTTTCTTTTAAGAAATATTTGTTCATGTCCTTCACCCAGGTTTTAATGGGATTGTTTGTGTATTTTTGTGGTTGTTGAGTTGTTTTAGCTCCTTGTAGATTCTGGATATTGGTTCTTTGTCAGAGGCATAATTCGCAAATACTTCCTCCCATTTGTAGGTTGTCTGCCCACTCTGTTGATTATTTCTTTTGCTATGCAGAAGCTTTTCCATTTAAGTCCCATTTGATTATTTTTGTTTTTGTTGCATTTGCTTTTGGAGTATTTGTCATAAATCTTTGCCTAGGCCAACATCCAGAAGAGTTTTTCCCAAGTTTTCTCCTCGAATTTTTATAGTTTCAGGCCTTACATTTCAGTCTTTAATCCATCTTGAGATCTTGAATTAATTTTTGTTATGGTGAGAAATAGGGTTCCATTTTCATTCTGTAGTTCTCAGAATAACTGTAGGACGTGCTGGGAATGCAATAACTTAAGATAAGGAGGAACTGTTTGGAACGGCCTGGACTCTATTCCTGTCCACCTAAGAACAGAATGTCTTTCAATGCTTTACCCCCACTATATCATTGCCCCTAGATTATAAAATTCAGGATAGGCTGCTTTCTGGGCTCTTACACCTTCATTTCAAGTGGGGCACATGCAACTGAGACTCCTTCTACCCTAGACAGCTTTCCTGAGCATTGGGAGACTGACTGGTCATAAATCCTAGACTTCTGTTGTCCCATGCTCCCTATCTATAAGTAATAAGCCCAATTCATGGAACCTGTGTGTGTGTGAATGTTGTGTCTAACTGTACTCATGCAAGCAGTAAAAGTACAGTCCAAGATACAGAATGAAGTAGCAACTAGTGCACAGTGAACCTGGTCTGCACATTTTTCTTGCACTAGTCAGTTTCTCCAGTGATACATCAGTCCCTTGTCTGCTGTTACAAACTTGGCTACCAGCATTCTAAGGCCAAGTTGGAAAAGGAGAATGAAAGTCATAGTTAAGTGTGAAGGATTCACCATTTTCTTTTCAACTCAACCCCTCACTTTACTGTTTTTGGGACTTCTAAGATCAGAATCTATCTCTCCATAGAATATACCTTGAATCTTGTTCTGCAGAGACAAGAGAATAAATATGTGTTCTAAGCTCCTAACAGACTATAAATGAACTCTTCCATTTTCGACCCCACTTCAAGAAAGGTTGGGTCCAGAAACAGTGTCTGAGTCCTTGTCTACAACAATGTCTGAGCCGCATTGTCCCAAGACTGTTCAGTTGTTTCCCAACAAGTTTCCCTGGATTGGATTTTCTATTACTGGATTTTCTATTCCTTATAAAGGAATCCTAATTAATCCACAATGCTCTACTCAGGAAGCTCCCAAGCTTCTCAAGAGAAATTATTCTGAACAGAATGAAAAGGAAGTAAATATTAAGAGAAAAATCATTAGATGGTATAGTGTTAGAAAACAAAAGTTGAGAGAAATTTGAAACCCAAACCAGTGACCATATTGAAAGGACCATTGAAATTCTCTCACCAGCAGGTGTCCTGACCTGACCAATAACTGCCCAAGTAAATGAGAAGACAGTGGGAAGAGAATAGGAAGAAATCGTTTGATCATCAGCAATAGTTTTTCAGTAACAGTGGTGTGCGGTGCAGGTGACTAGAAATGGAGAATAAACAGATGCTTCAGTGCACAATGTCAGTAAACTTGACATCAATTTGGAAAAGATTTGAGAACAAATTATTATGAGACTGTAAGGTCTTAGAAAGGAAACTCATAATCACCAGAAACCAGAATAACATCAGGAGGAATTAATTAGGTCAGAATAAACCTAATTCTTTTTGCATTTTTATTGTGAACAAGATGTAGATATGAGGTCCAGAAAACAATATTGGATGATTGTGTATATAGTAGAATAACATGGTCCAAGGAATGCTGAATAAAAAATATGAAAAAAAAAAAATCCCAAAGCAAAAAT